>NC_059375.1:44634607-44692107 GCF_019703515.2 Myxocyprinus asiaticus
ATTGTGTAAGAATGTGTGATGGATTTCAGAAAAGCTGCGTTCATTTTATAACAAAGTTGTTCTAATCATTCAAATATCCATCATCTCTTTTGCAATGTAACAATACACTTCATTAGTGTCGTTATATTGTGAACGCATCAATGGAGTCGAGGGAGTAAACAAACACACTCACTTAAACTGTCCTCTCTCTCATGTAGCGCTGGGAAAAACTATTCATTGAACTGAATCGATTCTTTCGGATAGTTCATGTAAATGAACCAGTTAAAATATACGATTCCCTTATATTTAGCGTTGGGAACCCTGATTCATTGAACTGAATTAGTTATTTTGGATAGTTCATGTAAATGAACCGGTTAAAATATACGATTCCCTTATATTAAGTGTTGGGAACTTTGATTCATTGAACTGAATCGATTCTTTCGGATAGTTCATTTAAATGAACCAGTTAAAATATACGATTCCCTTATATTAAGTGTTGGGAACTTTGATTCATTGAACTGAATCGATTCTTTCGGATAGTTCATGTAAATGAACCAGTTAAAATATACGATTCCCTTATATTAAGTGTTGGGAACTTTGATTCATTGAACTGAATCGATTCTTTCGGATAGTTCATGTAAATGAACCAGTTAAAATATACGATTCCCTTATATTTAGTGTTGGGAACTCTGATTCATTGAACTGAATCGATTCTTTCGGATAGTTCATGTAAATGAACCAGTTAAAATATACGATTCCCTTATATTTAGCGTTGGGAACCCTGATTCATTGAACTGAATTAGTTATTTTGGATAGTTCATGTAAATGAACTGGTTAAAATAAATGATTCACTTATATTTAGCGTTGGGAACTCTGATTCATTGTAACGAATCAGTTCTTTTGAACAGTTCATATAAATTAACCGGTTAAAATAAACGATTCCCTTATATTTAGCGTTGGGAACCCTGATTCATTGTAACGAATCAGTTCTTTCAGATAGTTCATGTAAATGAACTGGTTAAAATAAACGATTCCCTTATATTAAACGTTGGGAACTCTGATTCATTGAACTGAATTAGTTATTTTGGACAGTTCATGTAAATGAACCAGTTAAAATAAACGATTCCCTTATATTTAGCGTTGGGAACTTTGATTCATTGAACTGAATTAGTTATTTTGGATAGTTCATGTAAATGAACCGGTTAAAATATACGATTCCCTTATATTTAGCGTTGGGAACTCTGATTCATTGTAACGAATCAGTTGTTTCAGATAGTTCATGTAAATGAACCAGTTAAAATATACGATTCCCTTATATTTAGCGTTGGGAACTTTGATTCATTGAACTGAATTAGTTATTTTGGATAGTTCATGTAAATGAACCGGTTAAAATATACGATTCCCTTATATTTAGCATTGGGAACTCTGATTCATTGTAACGAATCAGTTGTTTCAGATAGTTCATGTAAATGAACCGGTTAAAATATACGATTCCCTTATATTTAGCGTTGGGAACTTTGATTCATTGAACTGAATTAGTTATTTTAGATAGTTCATGTAAATGAACTGGTTAAAATAAATGATTCACTTATATTTAGTGTTGGGAACTCTGATTCATTGTAATGAATCAGTTCTTTTGAACAGTTCATATAAATTAACCGGTTAAAATATACGATTCCCTTATATTTAGCGTTGGGAACTCTGATTCATTGTAACGAATCAGTTCTTTCAGATAGTTCATGTAAATGAACCGGTTAAAATAAACGATTCCCTTATATTTAGCGTTGGGAACCCTGATTCATTGTAACGAATCAGTTCTTTCAGATAGTTCATGTAAATGAACCAGTTAAAATAAACGATTCCCTTATATTAAACGTTGGGAACTCTGATTCATTGAACTGAATTAGTTATTTTGGACAGTTCATGTAAATGAACCGGTTAAAATAAACGATTCCCTTATATTTAGCGTTGGGAACCCTGATTCATTGAACTGAATTAGTTATTTTGGACAGTTCATGTAAATGAACCGGTTAAAATAAACGATTCCCTTATATTAAACGTTGGGAACTCTGATTCATTGAACTGAATTAGTTATTTTGGACAGTTCATGTAAATGAACCAGTTAAAATAAACGATTCCCTTATATTTAGCGTTGGGAACCCTGATTCATTGTAACGAATCAGTTCTTTCAGATAGTTCATGTAAATGAACTGGTTAAAATAAACGATTCCCTTATATTAAACGTTGGGAACTCTGATTCATTGAACTGAATTAGTTATTTTGGACAGTTCATGTAAATGAACCGGTTAAAATAAACGATTCCCTTATATTTAGCGTTGGGAACCCTGATTCATTGTAACGAATCAGTTCTTTCAGATAGTTCATGTAAATGAGCTGGTTAAAATAAACGATTCCCTTATATTTAGTGTTGGGAACTTTGATTCATTGAACTGAATTAGTTATTTTGGATAGTTCATGTAAATGAACCGGTTAAAATATACGATTCCCTTATATTTAGCGTTGGGAACTTTGATTCATTGAACTGAATTAGTTATTTTGGATAGTTCATGTAAATGAACCGGTTAAAATATACGATTCCCTTATATTTAGCGTTGGGAACTCTGATTCATTGTAACGAATCAGTTGTTTCAGATAGTTCATGTAAATGAACTGGTTAAAATAAACGATTCCCTTAAATTTAGCATTGGGAACTCTGATTCATTGAACTGAATTAGTTATTTTGGATAGTTCATGTAAATGAACTGGTTAAAATAAACGATTCCCTTATATTTAGTGTTGGGAACTCTGATTCATTGAACTGAATTAGTTATTCTGGATAGTTCATGTAAATGAACCGGTTAAAATAAATGATTCACTTATATTTAGTGTTGGGAACTCTGATTCATTGAACTGAATTAGTTATTCTGGATAGTTCATGTAAATGAACCGGTTAAAATAAATGATTCACTTATATTAAGTGTTGGGAACTTTGATTCATTGTAACGAATCAGTTCTTTCGGATAGTTCATGTAAATGAACCGGTTAAAATAAACGATTCCCTTATATTTAGTGTTGGGAACTCTGATTCATTGTAATGAATCGGTTCTTTCGGATTGTTCATGTAAATGAACCGGTTAAAATAAACGATTCCCTTATATTTAGTGTTGGGAACTCTGATTCATTGAACTGAATCGATTCTTTCGGATAGTTCATGTAAATGAACCGGTTAAAATAAACGATTCCCTTATATTTAGTGTTGGGAACTCTGATTCATTGTAATGAATCGGTTCTTTCGGATTGTTCATGTAAATTAACCGGTTAAAATAAACGATTCCCTTATATTAAGCGTTGGGAACTCTGATTCATTGTAACGAATCAGTTCTTTCAGATAGTTCATGTAAATGAACTGGTTAAAATTAATGATTCCCTTATATTAAACGTTGGGAACTCTGATTCATTGAACTGAATTAGTTATTTTGGATAGTTCATGTAAATGAACCGGTTAAAATAAACGATTCCCTTATATTAAACGTTGGGAACTTTGATTCATTGAACTGAATCGGTTCGTTTGGATAGTTCATGTAAATGAACCGGTTAAAATAAACGATTCCCTTAAATTTAGCATTGGGAACTCTGATTCATTGAAATGAATTAGTTATTCTGGCTAGTTCATGTAAATGAACCGGTTAAAATATACGATTCCCTTATATTAAACGTTGGGAACTTTGATTCATTGAACTGAATCAGTTATTTTGGATAGTTCATGTAAATGAACCGGTTAAAATAAACGATTCCCTTAAATTTAGCATTGGGAACTCTGATTCATTGAAATGAATTAGTTATTCTGGCTAGTTCATGTAAATGAACCGGTTAAAATATACGATTCCCTTATATTAAACGTTGGGAACTTTGATTCATTGAACTGAATCAGTTCTTTCGGATAGTTCATTTAAATGAACCGGTTAAAATAAACAATTCCCTTATATTAAGTGTTGGGAACTTTGATTCATTGAACTGAATTAGTTATTTTGGATAGTTCATGTAAATGAACCGGTTAAAATAAATGATTCACTTATATTTAGTGTTGGGAACTCTGATTCATTGTAATGAATCAGTTCTTTTGAACAGTTCATATAAATGAACCGGTTAAAATATACGATTCCCTTATATTTAGCGTTGGGAACTCTGATTCATTGTAACGAATCAGTTCTTTCAGATAGTTCATGTAAATGTAACGGTTAAAATAAATTATTCCCTTAGATTTAGCGTTGGGAACTCTGATTCATTGTAACGAATCAGTTCTTTCAGATAGTTCATGTAAATGTAACGGTTAAAATAAATTATTCCCTTTTATTTAGCGTTGGGAACTCTGATTCATTTTAGTGAATCGGTTCTTTCAGACAGTTTATGGTAATGAACCTGTCTGTATAAATGATTTACTGATTCACTTGTGCCCCGAACAGCCTTAAAGGGACTTTAGCTTCTTTTTTTTTTAAAGTGAAAATTATCTTGTTGTTTATCACTATAGTTCGATTCAGTTATGTAAAATATAGCGTTTCTAGTTTATTATTATTTTAAGGATACATATATGTTCATTGTAATACTTATGAAAACCTTATATGTTTAACCCTTATGGAAATGAACTATGGTATTACTATAGTAATATTGTAGTAACCGTTATTAATGTTGTGGTTATTATGGTTTTCCTACAAATATCACACTTGATTACTGTAGTAAAACCATGGTCAGTTTTAATTCCTATCAGGTGATATTATTGAATTCTGCAATCGCAACTGAATTAAATATCATCTGATTGTTATATATCAAATATATTTTCTTCTTTAAATAGTTTTTATGAAGTTAGCTGCTTTTTGTTAGTAGCTCGTAGCTTTAACTAATTACTTTTTCCTACTTTTTTTGGCCTTATGATGAGATGGGCTCTGACACACACACACACACACACAAAGCGTCACTAATGTGTTAATTGTATCCAGGTCCAGGCAGGTCTCAGAATCAGAACATAATGACAAAAACAACACACACTTCAAACTTCAAACACTGAATCAACAAACTCTGCTTTATTTCTCATTCATAATCTCAGTGTATCTCTGTTTCTCTCTCAGAGTGTCTCACTTTGGTTTAGTGATGTCATGCAGTATGGTAATGACATAAGATGAAAGCTCCACCCAGCCTGAGTGGGACGAGTCACAGCGAGACATCAATGAGAACTCTGGATCAGATCCGTCTGTCTCTCTGCAGCTCCTGTCTCGAGACTTCATGATTCATTGTTTCTTTTTGAAAAACTTCAGAGGGTAAAAAGATCTGACCATCCTCAGCTGTCTCTGTGTTTCCTGCTTTTTCTTCCTCTACTCTTCCAGCTGTCTGTCTCTCTTTATGTCTCACTGTGTCTCTTGAGTGATTTCAGAGACAATAGGAGAACCAGAGAGGACGACAGATCAAGTGAATTTGTCCTGAAGCATCAGGAGATCAGATCCAGCACTGATGATGTACCTCATGATGTCCAAATGTTCCTCAGTGCTCCGGGTTCTTCTGCTGCTCATTCTCCTGGAGTTCTGCTCTGGATATCCAGCTGAAGATGAGGATTATTACATGCAGGAGCTTGTGAGTCGAGAGCATTACCACCGTGTCCCGTCCACAGAGGATAGCGTGACTGATGGCCGTAAAACACCAGGACGAGCCGTTCGGAAGGAGAGCCAAACCAGATTAACTGCATCCAAACAAACAGCTGGATCTGATTCAGTGTCAGGTAACATCTGAACATGCCAGAAATTCGCTCCATGGAAGTACAAAAACGAGAACACATTGTGAGTGTTTGACCCTGTCGAACAGATATTCTTGCATTACTGTGGTGATATCAAACCTCAGGACTCAAGGGGGTGATACTGTTTCATTCAAATGTCTCTGTCATTAAACCAGATGTGTTATTAATTAGAGGTTGACCGATAGTGGATTTTGCCGATACGATAACTAAGGTGCTGAGAACCGTATAATCGGCTGATAGTTTTTGAAATTGATTTATAGAATGTAAAAATAAATGTTTTATTCTTTCTTTATTATGGCGGGCACAGACAAAGAGTCCAAAATGAATAAAATCCCAGATGAAATGTATTGTTCAACTAAAATCCCAAAAATAACCAGAAAAGAATTTGGTAATAATGCAGAACTTTTAAGTATAAACAAGCCTGAAACACACTGGGGACTCTTATTTTGAAATGACAAAATTATGGAAAAAACCGATTGGCATCTGTCGACAGATTTTTGCTGATAACGATAGTTCCAAAAAGCAACTATCGGCACCAATTAATCAGTAAAACCGATATATCGGTCTACCTCTATTATTAATTAGGTTATTAAGGTATCGGTTATTAACCTTAACTGACTGGCTCAGCAATTTTCTCTTTAAACTGATGACAGTAGTTGACCAGAAAGACAAAACTGACCAATAGAAGACTGTTTATGCTAATGTACACTATAGCGCCCCCTGTGGCCAATGTTAATCTCGTCAATTAAATTAATATCGAAGGCGAGACGAAAAAGACGCCTCATGGTGGTAATCAAACGGTTTGAATTAAAACATATTGACAAGAATATGACAGCAAAAAAGTAATATTGCAAGATACAATGCATTAACACTGTTTTTTTTAAAGAAAGAGAAATCTGTAAAGAACTGATGTAAATAATCCAGTTATAGTATGTGCTACATCGCAAAAAAAGATTACGTTTAAAACGTTAAAGTCTCAGTATACATAAGTCAGACATATGAGGTATCATTTGAAAGATTAGAATCTGAACTTTTCAGAGATAAACGTCTCTTCTGCATTTATGTTACTTAAAATAACAAAATAAGGCCTCAAAACATTCGCGTTGAAAATTAGCGCCCCCTAGAGGTAATGGGGTAGAAATATTTATATAAAATAAAAGTCCTTCACATAGCACATAAATGGACAAGTCATATATCACATGAAAGCTCTCATTCTCAGGAATGTGACTGCATAGTTTATTTTGTTGCACTAATACCACAGTTCGAAAGATATTCAAAAGAATCACAAAGTGAAATATGATTTCTGTAAATCATCAAATACAAACGTCTCTTTTATGCACTGATAACTGCTGCTGTAAGCCCCAAATAGACAAAAACTTTATATCTGCTTTTATTTTAGGAAGTTTTCTAAAAAATGAGCCATTGTTTACTTGTCTGTGAGCTTGCTTGTGTGAATAATCCAATGTTATATCTTAGATGTCCAGAACAAAATATGCCATCCAGAAGGAAAAGCATGCAAAACAAATTATTAGAAAAATATGTTTCGACTATTGACGATAAAATGTAAATATATATATATATTTCTAATGCTTACTTCCATCTAGTGGAATAAAATTTGACTTTTCAAAGTGAGGTAGAATGAACAGAACCAGAATTACATGTTTACAAAGTTAGGACAACAACAAAAGTTTTTTTTATTTTTCTTATGGAATATTCTGCATCTGATCACTGGAATGGTTTTACATCTGAGCATGATGAATTCAAGAGTGTTTCCATATGGACCGTGTGTTTATCCTGACGTGACCTCACACACATGAAAGCGTTCAGCAGATCTTCTGATCTTCACATTTATTCTGAACAGCTGAAGATCTTAAGATCATTCTGAAGGCCTCCACTGCTCTGATAAATACGTGAACAGCAGCACACATCAGATGCTACAAGGTCTTTTACTGTGTGTTTGTGTTTGATTCACAGTGAAAACTGGAAATAAAGCAAGTGAGAAGACGGCAGTGAAGACGGTCACTAATGCAGACGCTCTGTTTGTTTCTAAGAGAAACAGTGAGTCAATTAGCTCTTTGAATTATTGATTATTGAACTGAAATTGATCTGTGTAAAGTCACTTTAGTTTATCGTTTGGCACTGAGGATGTTAGTACAGTCATCAGATTAACAGGATTTACAATACTCACTTACATTTACATTTATGCATTTGGTAGACACTTTTATATAAAGCTTATTACTGCTGCACTTTCAAGAAATTACATTTTCCACCTCTGACTCAAAGTACCAGAGCCGTAACTGCCACAGATATTAAGAGACCTTCAATAGTGCAAAGAAAAAAATCTGTGATTATGTTCCCAGAACAGAGTAGAGTTGAACTATTGAACTTGATGAAGCCAATATAAGTGTAAAGAAATACTGATGAAGACTGTAAGAGAATCTCAACCAGAGGTTCCCAGCTCAAAATGTAGATTTTGATCATTTTTTTCCTGGTGAAAGAAATACATAAATGAAGATGAAAGCCAAAATATGAAATGCCATGGATGAATATTTACCGAGTAATCCACTACTTTGTAGAAGGGGGTAAAAATGGCAATTTTCACCTATGATTTTGGAGCAAAACCACAGATCAAAACAATAACCTTAGAAAGGTGTCAGCATCATGATTTTATTTTTACACAGAGATTGGTAGGTCTGTAACTTAAATCAGTTGACTTCAGCAATCCTTGTTGCATTATACGCCAATGGTGACAGTTCAAAAATGGGGGAAAAACACTTTTCATGTTCTTTTTCCAAAGTTGGAGTGTCTATAACTCCAGAAGTATTAAAGATATCTTAATATCCTTTTAGATTCTGCTTCAGAACAAACATTTATTTTTGTATCTTCATTTTAAAGCCCCTCTATGGTTCAATCCCAGAGATATGGGGCTCTCAATGTGACTCCATGTGCAAATTGTTAAATTGTACACATTTTCATTGGTCAAAAACCAAATGTGGGTCACTTTGTATAAAGCTGATACTTATTGTATTTAAAGATGAATGTCTGAAGAACAGTTAATGTTGAAACTAGAACTGTATCTTGTTTCCCTCTATCAAAACAATTGCATAGAACATACCATTTTTTTTAACAATGTCTGAGCGCCACAAATACACTGAAATGGTCGTTGAATAAATGAAGGTACATTTCTAGTTTCAGCATTATTTGTTCTTCAGACATTCTTCTTTAAACACAATAAGTATCAGCTTTATACAAAGTGACCCGCATTTGGTTTTCAACCATTGAATATGGGTAAAATTCAACAATTTGCACATGGAGCCAAACTGAGAGCCCCATATCTCTGGGAATGAACCATACAGAGCCTTATAAATGGAAATGCAAAAAGGAAAGTTTGTTCTGAAGCAGAATCTAAAAGGATATTAAGATATCTTTAATACTTCTGGAGTTACAGGCACTCCAACTTTGGAAAAAGAACATGAAAAGTGTTTTTCCCCCATTTTTGAACTGTCACCATTGGCGTATAATGCAACAAGTATTGCTAAAGTCAACTGATTTAAGTTACAGACCTACCAATCTCTGTGTAAAAATAAAATCATGATGCTGACACCTTTCTAAGGTTATTTTTTTGATCTGTGGTTTTGCTCCAAAATCATAGGTGAAAATTGCCATTTTGACCTCCTTCTACCAAATAGTGGATTACTCAGTAAATATTCATCCATGGCATTTAATGGTAAATGGTCTGCACTTATATAGTGCCTTTTTTAACCCTTAGCAGTTCCAAAGCACTTTACACTGTGACTCATTCACCCATTCATACACACCAATGACAGCAGAGCTGCCATGCAAGGTGTTAGCCTGCCATTGGGAGCAACTTTGGGTTCAGTGTCTTGCCCAAGGACACTTTGACATGTGGAGTTATGTGGGCCAGGAATTGAACTGCTAACCCTGCGATTAGTGGCCAACCTGCTCTACCACCTGAGCCACAGCTGCCCCTATTTAATGTTTTGGCTTTCATCTTCATTTATGTATTCCTTTCACCAGAAAATAAATGATCAAAATCTAAATTTTGAGCTGGGAACCTCTGGTTGAGTTGACACGGAACAACCCAAGAAAACTGAAGCATGTGTGCAGAAAAAACAGAAATAAGTATTAAATAAAAGTAAACACTCCAGACAGTCTACACCTGGTAATAAGATGCTAAATGCTGGTCTAAAATATTTTGTGATCGGATCACAAAAACCACATACGGATGTAGTCAAAAACACATGTGACCAGATCGCATTTGAGGTGTGAAACGCAGTCTGTCCTGAATGCATCCCGGACAGCAGTGAAGCACAACCCCTCACCTGTCAATCAACCACTGCGCTAAAATAACAGTTTGCTGTTTACGTGCAGCTTTAAAAGGAAATAACCGTCTAAATCTCCTCTTGAAATCCCAACACAAGTGCTCACAGGACACACATCGTAATACCGTAAGTAAACGTGGTCTCAGAGACACGTTTGATGACTTCCTGTCTGAGCAGCAGTGATGACATCATCACTTGTGTGATTCAACAGAACTCCGGTGATTTTGGTTTGCTAACAGTAGAAGAATAACAGCCGTGTTTGTTTGAGTCCAAAGCGAGATCCTGATGTGTCATTAAAGGATTCTCACTGACCTCATGAGGGTCGTTTATAGCTGCACATGATTGTCGGTTTGTTGTAATGATTTCAGATTCAGCTGCGTGTCCAGATGCGGATGTCCTCAGAGATATAAACAGACTCTCATTCCAACAGAAACTAACATGAGTCAGTGGGTTTATTACTGTTAAAATACTCAAAAGTCATTGACATTTCTATATTCATTTATCCAGTTATGCTCAGCTGTAAAATGTCTCATCTGCTAGAGACTGTGAGTGATTTTTAAAAATCCTTCACACCGAAATCACTGGGAAAGTCATTGGTTCATGATGTGGGGAATCAAAATCATTACCATTGCTTAATTGAATTATAGAAAGATTTTACATGTAATTTAATGTCTTACATTCAGGTAAGATTCATCGAGCCAACTTCATTTCGTTGGATTAGGTCAAATGAATGTACTATAGCAGTTTTAAGTTCATCAAACTTGATTTACTAAGGTTTATTTAACACATTTTCCTATGTTGGTCCAACTCCACTGAGTGGAGACTCTTGTATCACCCTGGAGGGGTTTACTGTGCGATAACAACCGGCTGACTGTACATTATCCCGCTTATCACACAGCTACTATCCAAATAAATAAATACATGGAAATAAAATATAGATTTGCATTAAAATGATGTAGAAGAAAGAAATGGCTGAACTGCTCAAATCCAGCTCCTGTTTGTGTCAGAGTTCTGTTGGTGTTTATTTAGTAAATAATGACCGTCTGAGTGCTCATTATCCTGCTTATTACAAGACTACTTAATTAATAAATGCACATGAAACATTGATTTGAGTTTAGATTATTTTATTAGCTTACTTGTAGAGATCACACAGTGATACGAGAACCAGGAAACATGATTCGCAATACCCGGATGGCTAGATGGCACCATTTGACCAATCAATAGGTGGCGCCATAATGATTCTAATTGCCTGTTTTCTGTTTCTGGTCTCAAGACGCAATGTAAAACCAGAGATCTTCTATACAGAGATAATAACCTCCGCGGCTCTATCATAGGAGAGCGTAACGGTCAACTAGCGTGTTACGACTCTAAGTCACCGTTTGTGGATACCATACAAACGAATGGGGAGAGCTGTAAACTGACACCTACCTGTTGCAAAATAGTCTGTTATTTCTCTTATAAAACAGCAATTTTACTGTAGTAAACTCCACACATATTCTAAAAGCATTGTTTAGTGTATAACATGTTGAAGATTGGCGAACCGGCGGTCAATTCATTAAATAATGAGCTGTTTCCTCACAAAAGCAGTTTATTCAGCACACTGAAGCATTTCCTCCATAGACATCCATTCAAAAAGAACGGCCTCTTATCTCCTCGCCAGTGTACCGCCATAGAATGTCTACGGGACCGCCATGCTACGCTGTTTTATGCTAACCTTGTAGGCTCCCCTATGTAGAAGGGTTCTGTTAAAACTAACTGAAACGAATGATCCAGATGGAGAAAAACTACTATTTAAGTGTTATTCTGAGTAAAAATGAATTTCAGACTCTAGTACTATACATAGAGCCACATGTTTTCTACTAATGTAATACTTTACCCGCTAAGTATATAAGCCGATTCGGTGAAAATACTGGAGACCGGAAATTGAAAACAGTTGAGTCGTGAAACACTTCCATGATCAGGAAGAAGGGTGGATTGCTTAAGTATATGCCAGGACAGTGAACGTTTTGCACTGTGAATTTAATAGGAACTACATATAGAGTTAAGCAGTACTTGAATCAAGTATCACTTTAAAGTGAAAGTCCTTCCTCAAAGTGGGCACAAGCGCTAATCTTCATCATAATAGTAACCCCCAAAACTCCAGTACTGGAGCAGGATATAGCTGCAGACTGAGCTCCAAAAAAGGGTGGAAGCTTCAAACCACCATCAAAGACATACAAAGCCCCCAACCTAACCTTTACCCTAACCCTAACTCTGAGTGGAAGTGCCATCTGCTTTTGGAGTTGAACCCCCCCCCCCTTCTGGACTTTCCCTGCCCTCTTTTGGAGATCTCCAGGCTGCAGCAATACCTACTTGAGAAAATTAAACATTTATAAATCTCCCGCTGTTCTCAAAGACAAATAAAATAACACTTCATTTCACATTTGGCAGACGCTTTTATCCAAAGTGACTTGCAGTGCACTTATTACAGGGACAATCCCCCTGGAGCAATCTGGAGTTAAGTGTCTTGCTCAAGGACACAATGGTGGTGACTATGGGGATCAAACTGGCAATTATGTACCAGTTACTTGCTTTAACCCACTACACCACCACCACTCACAGAACCATTTCAACACTGGTTCTGTTCAGTCCAATACACATCATACTGTGAACTCGAAATCCCCTGCTGAGTTCATCAGTGCTACATTAACAACACAAAAACAAGTAAACTTCCATTATACAAATTTACAAAAAAATGCAATGAAATTAAGCTGTGAATAAATGTTCTAGAATTGTGTTACTTTACTTAATTTTATTAAGTAAATTGAAAAAGCAGCAAAAATCCTTTAGTTTGAGTGTGTGATCTCATCATTTACACTGTTTTACTGTCCGTTACCGCGGTGCACAGTGACCCCCAGGCTGGGTGGATTTGGGATTTCTCTGTAAATATGTTTCTTGGCGGACACATTGAAATGAAGCAGTCGTGGAGGATTTGAATATTCTTCAATATTTTGTGACACAATATAATAAAACATCAGCTGACAGTAACTTCAGCATTCGATTTATGATTAATACATTTGATAAACTCATGTGTTTCTCTTCTGGTGTCATGCAGTTAAAGTTTGTTTCAGACAGATTCATGAGCTGTTGTGTTTGGCACTGATGCTGTTATTTACTGAAGCACTGATGAATCTTATCAACTTCATCATCACACAGACTTGAGAAATGAACAGTGTTTTATTTAAAGTGCTGATTCAGAGTTTTTTCAGCTCATAGTGAAATCCAGACGCCAGCGAGTCTTCTGGGTAATTTATGTGCTGACAGAAAGAAAAATGAATCCTTATTAATCATATCTGAACACATCATTAACTTTTATTTCTTCTTTTATTAAACTACAGAATTTATTGATTTATTCTTCATTCAGAGCAGAAATATTGTCATTCATAACATCCTTTACCTTTTCATGCACCCTCATAAATGATTTAATATACTGGAGAAAATATTATCTCACTTTAAAAAAATAAAAAAATTAATATATTTTTCTTTTATGACAATTTAGATTATTTTAAATAATTTCACTACTATAATATCAGCAGAGGTGGAATGTATTTTCATTTAACCTCCTGAGACCCGAGTGTGAGTTTTACATTTCCCTCTTTGATTTATAACTAGTAGCATCTAATAAACAAACAAATAAAATTTTCTTTTTTTCTCCTAAAAATGTATGTCCTCATATGTGGACAGCGGGACTAAGTTGTGAGATTATAAATAACACTAAGCTATAGAAAGTCTGATTTATGATGTTTCCAGGAGTGTTGATTATTCATGACATTACAGACATTACATCAGAAATTATCATAATTAATTCAGATTCAAAGTAATGTCCAGCATCATCCAATCACTGTCAATCATGTTAAAATAAAATGATACATTATAAATTCTGAATCTATGTACTGATTATCATTGTCACATGTCCATCAAACATGTTGAGTGATCCAAACATCATCTGCAGCCTGAAACTGAACTTTTGATCAGATTTTAGGAGTGAATGCACTTAACTGCATAGAGAGCTATAGGATGCTCCCTTGCTCCCTATTTAGTGAATGACTTAACCTCCAGTGTGCTGTCTGTCTGCACTGGTCTCAGAACAGTTTCAAATGCACCTTATTTTCATCCTAACTCCATATAAAGCCTCTGAAAACAACATTTATCAGTTTTTGTATGCATCCATTAATTCTCAATGTAATGCACAGTAAATTATCGGATATTTTAACTGAAACTGAACATACAGTCCACGTACGTGGTCATTGTGTTTAACAGCGTGGCGTTTTGTGATAAATTGCTCAAATTTAAAAAATAGCATATTGGATGAAACTAGAGACTCTAATCTTTTGACTCAAACAGGTTTCAGTGTAAAAACTTAATTCAGTTTCTTACCAGATGTAGCTTTGTTGCTGTTTCTCCCAAAGACAAACTCCGCTGAGATCAGCACCATGTTGTTTGGTCACATGACTCCGTATGTTGAAAGTTTATCCCTTTACTGACAGCACAGAGTCTCCTGAACTGAGATCAGTCCGTTTAAATTAAATGAAATTATGCGTTGTATATAGCGAAGCAAAAATACAACATCCATGCATGTGTACATGGGGTCATACAAGGTGAAAGTTAAAGTGAATTAATTAAGAAAAATGAAATAAAATGATCAAGTAAATTTACCAGTATTTGTTTGCTTTATTTCTTTCGGTTATGAAAGAATTTTCAGTGGATGAGGTGTAAAATTAGGTTAAAAGTGTCATAGTCTTTTTTTTTTTCTCCCCAATTTGGAATGCCCAATTCCCAATGCACTCTAAGTCCTCGTGGTGGTGTAGTGACTCGCCTCAATCCGGGTGACGGAGGACGAATCTCAGTTGCCGCGTCTGAGACCGTCAATCCGCGCATCTTATCATGTGGCTTGTTGAGCGCATTACCGTGGAGATGTAGAGCATGTGGAGGCTTCACGCTATTCTCTGCAGCATCCACACACAACTCACCACACACCCCACTGAGAGCGAGAACCACTAATCACGACCACGAGGAGGTTACCCCATGTGACTCTACCCTCCCTAGCAACCGGGACAATTTGGTTGCTTAGGAGACCTGGCTGGAGTCACTCAGAACACCCTGGATTCGAACTCGTGACTCCAGGTGTGATAGTGAGCGTCAATACTCGCTGAGATACCCAGACCCCCCCACATTCATGTGTTTGATGTTTTCACAGAATTGATTGATCTTCTCATCAGATGATTGTCTGGACACTTTCAGAGCCGCATTTACACTGTCAGATGATTTTTTCCCACAGATATCTGGATTAAATCTTGTCACATGGAAAAAGAAAAAACACACTTGAGATCAGAATTTTTCCTCTTTGATTTGGGCGGCTTTCACATGTGCTTGTAAATGTATTATGTGTCTGATATCATCTGATCAACATAAGCACTTGTTATCTACACCACCATATTGACAACACACTCAGAAGTCACGTTAGCTTGACAATAGTGATAAACACGAGACATCTCAAATCCCTTGCACATCTGAATGTGTTCATCTGTATTCACAAGAGTACTAATGTACAGGTCGCTAGTAAAACACTGTATTCCAGAGTCAGTTTAATGTCTTCTTCTCAGATTGTCCTCCTCTGGGTTTGGAGACTGTTAAGATCGATGATTTCCAGCTTCACGCATCCACCATGAAACACTACGGTCTGGGACCTCACAGGGGTCGACTCAACATCCAGGTGAGATCGCAGTATCATCAATGACTGTCTGAACTTGGTTTGCGTCCAGATTTTCCCTTAGAGCAACATTACTGGTCAGCAGGCTTCTTCTAGCTTAACTAGCACTGAACCAGTCTAAACCAGCATGGAAATTCACACTGGTCTAGGTTGCTCTTATTAGCAGTTTATTTCAAACTGGATTCATTCAAAACAGAATTTGTTCTTAATGTTCCACTGTGGTTCATGAATGACAAACTTAAGCAGGAATAATGGATTGGAAACACTCTTCAAATGTGACCCAGTTTCTGAGAGACAGACAGAGCGCTTTATGCTGCTGGTTTTGGGTCAAGATCGTTATTTATTAAGGGTTCAATCTGATCCATAAAACCTCAAAGGTTTTTGGAATGAATGAGCATTAAAGGAATAGTTCACCCAAGAGTCTTTCTAAACCCGTATGACTTTCTTTCTTCTGTGGAACACAAATATGTTCATATGGACTACTGTTATGATACCTTTATGGTGATTCCAGAAGCTCGACAACCCCTGGTTTCAGTGTATGGAAAAGAGCAGCATAAAGATTCTGCTAAATATCTCATTTTGTCACACAGCGACAGATGTTTGTGAAGGTGTGTGAGAATCTGTCAGCTCTTCTGTGCTGCTTTTATGACAAAAGCAGAACTGGAGTCTAATGCCATGGAAAGTGTGTGGGTGTGACTTTGTGCATGTGTGTCTTTGTGCATGTGTGTCTTTGTGTGTGAGAGTGTGTGAGTGTGTATGTGTCTGTGTGTGTGTGTGTGTGTGTGAGTGTGTCTGTGTGTGAGAGTGTGTGAGTCTCTGAATGTGTGTGTGTGTGTGTCTCTGTGTGTAAGTGTGTGTGTCTCTGTGTGTTTGTGTGTGCGTATCTGTGTGTGTGTATGTGTGTATCTCTGTGTGTGTTTGTGTTTATGTGTTTGTGTGTGTGTCTGTGTGTTTGTTTATGTGTGAGTGTGTGTGTGTGTGTCTCTCTCTGTGTGTGTATGTCTTTGTGTGTGTGTGTCTGTGTGTTTGTGTGTATGTGTTTGTGTATGTCTCTGTGTCTCTCTCTCTCTCTGTGTTCTGTGTTTGTGTTTGTGTGTGTGTGTGTGTGTATGTATCTGTGTGTGTGTCTCTATCTCTCTCTGTGTGTGTGTGTGTGTGTGTGTCTCTCTCTGTGTGTTTGTGTATGTGTTTATGTGTGTGTGTGTGTGTCTGTGTGTTTGTGTGTATGTGTTTATGTGTTTGTGTGTGTGTGTGTGTCTCTCTCTGTGTGTTTGTGTATGTGTTTATGTGTTTGTGTGTGTGAGTGTGTATGTCTCTGTGTGTCTCTCTCTCTCTCTGTGTGTTTGTGTGTGTGTGTCTCTCTCTGTGTGTTTGTGTATGTGTTTATGTGTGTGTGTGTGTGTGTGTCTGTGTGTTTGTGTGTATGTGTTTATGTGTTTGTGTGTGTGAGTGTGTATGTCTCTGTGTGTGTCTCTCTCTCTCTCTGTGTGTTTGTGTGTATGTGTTTGTGAGTGTATGTCTCTGTGTGTCTCTCTCTCTCTGTGTGTGTATGTGTTTGTGTGTGTGTGTGTGTGTGTCTCTCTCTCTCTGTGTGTGTGTATGTGTTTGTGTGTGTGAGTGTGTATGTCTCTGTGTGTGTGTCTCTCTCTCTCTGTGTGTGTATGTGTTTGTGTGTGTGAGTGTGTATGTCTCTGTGTGTGTGTCTCTCTCTCTCTGTGTGTGTGTCTGTGTTTGTGTTTTTGTGTGTGTGTGTGTCGCTGTGTTTATGTGTTTGTGTGTGTGTGTCTGTGTGTCTGTGTTTATGTGTTTGTGTGTGTGTGTGTGTATATGTCTCTGTGTGTCTCTCTCTCTCTCTCTCTCTCTCTCTCTCTCTCTCTGCGTGTGTGTGTATGTGTGTTTGTGTGTGTGTCTGTGTTTATGTGTTTGTGTGTGTGTGTGTGTGTGTGTGTCACTGTGTTTATGTGTTTGTTGTGTGTGTCTGTGTGTCTGTGTTTGTGTGTGTGTGTGTGTGTGTATGTCTCTGTGTGTCTCTCTCTCTCTGTGTGTTTGTGTGTATGTGTTTGTGTGTGTGTGTATATGTCTCTGTGTCTCTCTCTCTCTCTCTCTCTCTCTCTCTCTCTCTCTCTCTCTCTGCGTGTGTGTGTATGTGTGTTTGTGTGTGTGTCTGTGTTTATGTGTTTGTGTGTGTGTGTGTGTGTGTCACTGTGTTTATGTGTTTGTTGTGTGTGTCTGTGTGTCTGTGTTTGTGTGTGTGTGTGTGTGTGTGTGTATGTCTCTGTGTGTCTCTCTCTCTCTCTCTGTGTGTTTGTGTGTATGTGTTTGTGTGTGTATGTCTTTGTGTGTCTCTCTCTCTCTGTGTGTGTATGTGTTTGTGTGTGTGTGTCTCTCTCTCTCTGTGTGTGTGTCTGTGTTTATGTGTTTGTGTGTGTGTGTGTGTGTGTCGCTGTGTTTATGTGTGTGTGTCTGTGTTTATGTGTTTGTGTGTGTGTGTGTGTGTGTATGTCTCTGTGTGTCTCTCTCTCTCTCTCTCTCTCTCTCTCTCTCTGCGTGTGTGTGTATGTGTGTGTGTGTGTCTCTGTGTTGGCATCTGTCTCCTGCAAAAATTCATTCCTTTTTCCATGATCAGATTCAACAAAAAGTTCAAATGATCTCCAGAGTGATTCAGTTCATTTCACTCACTCAGACACATCTGAAGGAAATTACAATGTAACACTTTTGATTCCTCAAACATTCTGTTTTAATAAACTTCTGTAATTAAGTCTGAACCACTTACAGACTCCATTCAAACTGTGTTTTGCAGATATTTTAGAACAAAAGCTTTTGTGTTTGTGAAAACTTCAAAAAAAAAAAGTAAACAGAGTCCCTTTGTTTTAATGTTGTCTTTGTCTGTAGGTGGGTTTGTTTGTTTGTCTGTAGGATGGCTTGTTTGTCTTTAATGTTGTTTGTTTGCATACAGTGATTTGTTTAATGTTTGTTTGTCTGTAGGCTATTTGTTTGTTTAATGTTTGTCTGTAGGGTGGTTTGTTTATCTTTAATGCTGTTTGTTTGTATGGTGATTTGTTTAATGGTGTTTGTTTGTTTGTCTATAGGGGGGTTTGTTTGAAGATGATCTGTATGACGGCGGCTGGTGTGCCGGTAGGAATGACCCGCTGCAGTGGTTTGAGGTGGACGCTCGCAGACTCACCAGATTCACAGGTGTCATCACTCAGGGGCGGAGCTCTCTCTGGTCGTGAGTTCACACAGACAATAACAGTCATTTATCATCTCGTGTGAAGGGTGATGGAATCAAATAAACTCATTTCCCTCATTAGTAACTGCAGCTCACAGTCTTTAGATCTTTACACCTGAAATGAATTGAGGGGAATTGAAATCCTTTCTAAATGTTCACAAAAATGTAATAAAGATATCACATGTGTCTTGAGTCCCAGTTGAAGGGAGGTTGTGTAGTGTGTGTGTGTAAGATACAACCAGACTATTTAGCTCTGTCTGTATTTCTTGTGTATGTGTGTGTTTCAGGAGTGATTGGGTGAGCTCATATAAAGTTCTGTTTAGTAATGATTCTCACAGCTGGATGACCCTTAAGAACGGCTCCAGAGATCTGGTGAGACACAAAACACAGTCCGTGTTTCACTCATGAGAGAAACTGCACTATCAGTTTGATTATATATTTACAGTAAAGTGCATTGCTCATGTACAGTGGCAGATGCCATTCATAAACACAGTGATAGAAATGACCTGACGATAAGAATATTTCTGCTCGTCTCAGTAGATTTTCCCTGGAAATCAAGAGAAGGAAATTCCCGTCCTGAACACTTTCCCAGAACCCGTGGTGGCACGTTACATCCGCATCAATCCTCGATCCTGGTACCCCGGCGGCAGCATCTGTATGCGCTTGGAGATCCTCGGCTGCCCGATGCCAGGTGTGAATGCTGTGACCCGCGGGGAGCGCCTCGACACTCACAAACACACGTTGCTTTGATTCACAAACAGAAAGAATCAGCAGAACTTTGTCAACTGCAGACTGAACATTTTGCTTTTTTCATTATTTTTAAATGTTTCTTACAGATCCAAACAATTATTACAGGAGACGAAATGAGATCACCACCACAGATATCCTGGACTTTAAACACCACAGTTATAAAGAGATGAGACAGGTACAGTGAGTATCACCTGTACAAATATAAAATTATATATGATGCACATATAATAATGTTATAAAGTATTAAATCTAGAGTTCCCACAGTCATGGAAAACCTGGAAATATCAGGGGAATTAAACATTTACATTTTTAGGCCTGGAAAAGACATGGAAAGTAATTCAATTTTAAAAGTCATGGAAAAATCATGGCAATCTCTTTTGTGAATAAATATTTTTCTAGTTTTTCACTGTACTGAGATATGTAATGAGCCAGATATCGCGTGTTGTGTAGAGTAACATTTGCTTGCAAGCTAAAGTGATGTCCAGTTTGTCAGTAAAAGACTCCAGTCACATCAGTAACCTTATAAAAGCTCTTTTATTCTACATGGAGAGGGTCCACACATGAGGGCTGCCATCTTTGGATCACATGACCAGCGAATACAGCTCGCTTAAAGGGACAGTTCACCCAAAAATGAAAATTCTCTCATCATTTACTCACCCTCATACCTCAGATGTGTTTGACTTTCTTTCTTCTGCGGTACACAAATTAAGATTTTTAGAAGAATATTTCAGCTCTGTAGGTCCATACAATGCAAGTGAATGGTGACCAGAACTTTGAAGCTCCATAAAGCACATAAATGCAGCATAAAAGTAATCCATAAGACTCCAGTGGTTTAATCCATGTCTTCAGAAGTGATATGATAGGTGTGGGTGAGAAACAGTTCAATATTTAATTCCTTTTTTATTATAAATCTTCACTTTCAGATGTAACAGTGAAACTAAACAGGCGCCACATGTGACTTTCAGCCAGGTTTAAACTTTAAAAATCCCAGATTTTCAGTGTGCTCTCTGATGTTTGTATTGATCACATTATAGATTACATGTGTTGCTGTTGAGATGTCATTCAATAAAGCTGATGCAGATGTTACTGTGTTATAAACGTCAATCACACTGGTCATGTGATCACAGCTCAGTGAACATCATATTATGTGTTTGTGCTCTTCACTCGAGCTCATGATCTCCATCTGGAATAAAAATCAAAAGAGTAAATAATCCAGAGACTCTGTTTGTCTTTCTCAGCTGATGAAGGTGGTGAATGATATGTGTCCAAACATCACGCGCATCTACAACATCGGCAAAAGTTACAACGGACAGAAACTTTACGCCATCGAGATCTCTGACAACCCGGGAGAGCACGAGCTCGGTAAGGCCTCAGTAGTGAGTACTAGTTGGTGCACATTACAGGTAGATCAGCGTTTGTCTTCACAGGTGAGCCTGAGTTTCGCTACACCGCCGGTTCCCATGGAAACGAGGTGCTGGGGCGGGAGCTGCTGCTGCTGCTCATGCAGTTCATGTGTCAGGAGTATCTGTCCGGTAACCCACGGATACGCCACCTGGTGGACGAGACACGCATACACCTGCTGCCGTCCATCAACACCGACGGTTACGAGAAAGCTTCTGAAGTGGTACGATTGCATAAATAAAATATTCAAAATACAGACCACGCTTTTAAAATTTAAAATTGGTCAATTAATGCTGGCTGCCACCCCTGGAGTTTGCTAGCTTGCTAGTTCGATTCCAGCCAGGTCTCCTAAGCAACCAAATTGGCCCGGTTGCTAGGGAGGGTAGAGTCACATGGGGTAACCTCCTCGTGGTCGCTATAATGTGGTTCGTTCTCGGTGGGGTGTGTGGAGAGTTGTGCGTGGATGCCGCGAAGCCTCCACACGCGTTATGTCTCCGTGGCAACGCACTCAACAAGCCACGTGAAAAGATGTGCGGATTGATAGTCTCAGACGCGGAGGCAACTGAGATTCGTCCTCCGCCACCTGGATTGAGGTGAATCACTACGCCACCATGAGGACTTAAAAAAAAGCGCATTGGGAATTGGGCATTCCAAATTGGGTGAAAAAGGGAAAAAATAAATGAATAAATAAATAAATAAAAAAGAAAATTGGTCAATTAAGCACTAGTTATTACCTTTGGCTGATTGGTCATTTTCAATCCATGAAAATGTAACTATTATCTAATTTACACATTATAAAATGTAATGGAATCCAATTACTCCAAGTAATTTTTTTTTTTTTCAGATTACAGGTAATCTGTTACTACCCAGCACTTGTGACAACTAGTCCCAGTCTCCCCTACATGCTTAAATATGCATAAATTAATGTTTTTGCATTGCATAAACACGCACATGCACTAAACTCCTCGTCATGTTCTCGTGTTTGTGTGTGTGTGTGTGTGTGTGTATCAGGGGTCAGAGTTGAGCGGCTGGTCTCTTGGCCGTTGGTCTCAGGACGGTCTGGACATTCATCATAACTTCCCGGATCTCAACTCTCTCCTCTGGGACGCAGAAGCCCGTAAACGAGTCCCGCGCAAATACTTCAACCACCACATCCCCGTCCCAGACTGGTACCAATCCACAAACGCCACTGTAAGTTCATGAGCGTTTCGCTGCTGTGACGTCACTTCTGCTGAAATACTCTGACCTCTGACCTCTCGCTGCCCGCAGGTTGCCACAGAGACCCGCGCTCTGGTGTCGTGGATGGAGAAGATCCCGTTCGTGTTGGGTGGGAATCTTCAGGGCGGCGAGCTGGTGGTGACGTTCCCGTACGACCGCACACGCTCTGTGACGGCGCTCCGAGAGGCCACGCCCACTCCTGACGATCACGTGTTCCGCTGGCTGGCGTTCTCCTATGCGTCCACACATCGTCTCATGACGGACGTCAGTCGCCGCGTCTGCCACACCGACGACTTTGCCAGAGAGGACGGAACCATCAACGGGGCGTTGTGGCACACAGCTGCAGGAAGTGAGTGGAATTCTGCCACACACAACACTGATGTTACAATGCAGCAGTATTAAAGAGTAACTAACTAAAAGTAGTGACGCTACTAACTTAACTGAAGAATACTTCAGTAGCGTGACAGTAGGTCAGCTGTTTTCATAACTGTCCTCTCTCGTGTAGCGCTGGGCAAACTGAATCATTGAAGTGAATCGGTTCTTTCAGACGATTTATGTAAATGAACTGTTTCACATAAATGATTCACTGATTCACTTGAGCTCTGCGCAGTTTTAAAGAGACTTTATCTTCTCTTTTTGAAGCAAAATATTCAGTACATTGCTGCTGTTTATCACTATATTTAGACTCACTTATATGAAACAGTGTGTTTTCTAGTTTTATTAGTTTAAATTAAGTATACATTTGTTCAATTTAATGATGTCACCCTAGTTAAATACACAACTGTCAGGTGATATTATGTATTTCTGCAATGAGAACTTTTATAAAGCAGCATATCAAACGAAACTAGAGACTCTCCTCTTTACAGCCAAACAGGTTTCAATGAAAAAACATAAAGAGATTTCTTACCAGAGGCACTTTTGTTGGCGCTGCGCCTGTAGAAGCGCTTCACAGAAATCAACGTCATGCTGTTGTGTCATGTGACTCGATGCGGCAGAAGTTTAACCCTTTAAATGACAGTCTAGAGTCTTGTGAACAATATTCAGTCAGTTTAAACAAATTTCAGTTATGTGTTGCATATAATGAAGCCAAAATACAACGTCCACACATGTGTACGTGGGGTCACATGAGGTTAAAGCGCCAGTGAACTGTAAGATCTGATCATGTGTTGAAATGTTTTGTTGTTGTGATTGTTGTTGACATCAGTCAGTGTTGTAAACCGGTTCATTGTGTGTTTAACAGGTATGAATGATTTCAGTTACCTGCACACAAACTGTTTTGAGCTCTCCATGTATGTGGGATGTGATAAATACCCGCACGAGTCAGAATTACCTGAAGAATGGGAGAATAACCGCGAGTCTCTGCTCGTCTTCATGGAACAGGTGACTTTCCATTGATTTCTATGAACCGAACCTCCTCACACAAAACTTTTTTACATTTTCTTTAAGACATTGTTTAGTTTGTTTTCTCATGGAGATTGTAGACACCTGAAAAATGGTAAAAATGGGTTTTTGATTTGCTGGTAACTTAATGAGGAATTGCAACATAAAATACAGTTTAAATTGCATTAAAAGAATGATTGCCCGAGTGTCACTAATATAAGCAAATTAAATCAAAGACCTCGTTTACACCTGGTACTATGATGTGTTTTGGGTGATCAGATCACACGTGGCGAGACACATCACTGTTTTCACCTGGTCTCAGATGTGTCTCTTGTGAGAACTTGTGTTCAGATTTCAAGGGGAGGGTCTCTAATTTCATGATGACAATGCAACAATTTAACAGTGGAAATTTACCATCAAACTTTTAACTCAGAACCCAAATGTTTCTGTCGTCACTCTTCTGTCGAAACACATTCATGCCGTTAACACACTAAAACAAGTTTGTGTCTCAGTGTTTTTGATGGGTAATGTTTCACAGAGAGAGTGTGTGTGTGTGTGTGTGTGTGTGTGTGTTTCCAGGTTCATCGTGGAATTAAAGGTGTAGTCAGAGATTTTCAGGGTAGAGGAATCGCTAACGCTGTTATTACTGTGGACGGGATCAATCACGACATTCGTTCAGGTAAACACACACACACACTCTCACACACAAACACACACACTCACATACACACAGACACAGAGACACACACACACACACACACACACTCACACACAGACACACTCACACACACACACACACGCACGCACACACACACACGCACGCACGCACACTCACACACACACACTCACATAGACACACGACTCACACACACACACCACACACACACATACACACATACACACTCACACACAAACTCACACACACACACTCACACAAACTCACACAAACACTCACACACACACACAAACACTCACACAAACACAGACACACTCACACACAGACACAGAGACACACACGCACGCACACACACATACACACATACAGACACACACTCACACTCACACACACTACACACTCACACTCACACACCACACACTCACACATACACACGCACGCACGCACACTCACACACACACACTCACACTCACACTCACACAGACACACACACACACACACTCACACTCACACAGACACAGAGACACACACACAGACTCACACACACACACACACACACACACACTAGTTTGAATTCCTGTGCTCACTGTCAGATCAGAGCAGGTGAGTGTCATTAGTTGAAGTGTGTGTGTGTGTGTGTGTGTGTGTGTGTGTGTGTGTGTGTGTGTGTGTGTGCAGCGGCTGACGGCGATTACTGGCGTCTGTTGAATCCTGGTGAATATCGTGTGATGGTGCGTGCAGACGGCTTCAGCATCAGCAGTAAAGTGTGTACGGTGGGGTACGAGATCGGTGCCAGCAGGTGCGACTTCACACTCAACCGCTCGAATCTATCACGAATCAAAGAAATCATGAAGAAATTCAACAAACAGCCAATCAGCATGCGACAGAGACACAGACGACTGCACACATAGAAACAGAGGTGTGTGTGAGTGTGTGTAGTGTGTGTAGTGTTGTGTGAGTGTGTTGTGTAGTGTTGTGTGAGTGTGTTGTGTAGTGTTGTGTGTGTAGTGTTGTGTGTGTAGTGTTGTGTTTGTGTGAGTGTGTGTAGTGTTGTGTGTAGTGTGTGTGAGTGTGTGTGTAGTGTTGTGTGTGTAGTGATGTGTGTGTTTGCGTGAGTGTGTAGTGTTGTGTGTGTGTGTGTGTGTGTAGTGTGTGAGTGTGTGTGTAGTGTTGTGTGTAGTGTTGTGTGTGTGTGCGTGTAGTGTTGTGTGTGCGTGTAGTGTTGTGTGTGCGTAGTGTTGTGTGTGTAGTGTTGTGTGTGTGTGTGTGTGTGTGTGTGTAGTGTTGTGTGTGTGTAGTGTTGTGTGTGTGTAGTGTTGTGTGTGTGTGTGTGCGTGTGGTGTTGTGTGTGTGTGCGTGTAGTGTTGTGTGTGTGTAGTGTTGTAGTGTTGTGTGTGTGTGTGTGTAGTGTTTTGTGTGTGTGTGTGTGTGAGTGTGTGTGTGTGTTTCATCATCAGTTTGATTTTCCTGGAGTGAACACAACAGAAGCGTCACTCTTCACAGGACTGAACTGAATCTACTGTGACGTTTTTAAATGTAAACATGCTTATCAATAATATATTTGCAAATGACTTGTATTATTCACAGTTTTATCAAGAGAATATTTTATATTGTCCAGTAACTGCTTCTGTTGACATTTATTTGCTTGGTTAATCTTTTCTCTCAGTTAACTCAGCAATAAGTTGAAATGAATAATGACTAAAGGTGACGTAACCTGTGCTGTTCTGGTTAAATCTACATCAGCATCTATTATTCATTTATCATAGTTTCTCTTTCATTTCTTTATTTTTACCAGGAAAGACAAACAAATAAGTCAGCTACAAACATGTATAAAGTTATAGTAAGTACAGTAGTAAGATAATAGTTTTATAATGTAAGGAAAATTAATGCTTTAGCAGCAAAACACATCACGTTTTAATTAATACAGAAATTAGAAATACAAAAATAACTGATAAACATTATATTAATATTATTAAAAGATGTAATATACACAAAATAGGCTTATAAGATTGAGTTGGTGTCTTCATTTTCATTGTGATTTCATTTCTCCCAGTAACTTTGAAATAATCATTATATTATAATAGTTATTGTGCATTTACAGGAGCTTCTGCTTTAAACCAGTTCTGTTTGGTTTTTCATGTTTTGAAATGTTAATAAGGTAAATTGTTGAATATTTCCTCCGGATATCATATCCCAAACTCCTGTATTGAGAATATTCATTCATAATGCAGAATGAGTTACAGAACTCTGAATAAATATCACACTGAATCAGCATGTGTGTGTGATTACATGTCAGTGTTTTCTAATGTAAGGCTCCTGGTGTTTCAGCCGCTCATAGATGTGTATGTGAAAATCTCGTGTCATTATTTGACACATTCACTGTGGTGGGCATGAACTTCCTCTGACTCAAACCCTCTAGTGCTCATCACTGAGTTAAAGCTGCACTCAGTCACTTTAGTGTAATGTTGGACTTACACTGACACCTATAGCAGCTTGGATGCAGCACCATTTAAAATCAATAGTTTTAGTTTCAGATGTCATAGCAGAAATGTAATATTCACAGTCAGTCATGATTACTTTAATCAATGAGTGAAAGTGTCCAATAACAGGACGGTTACTGAGATTAAGCGAGTTGTATTCAGCTGGTCATGTGATCCAAAGATGGCCGCCCCCATGTGTGGATCCCCTCCATGTAGAATAAAACAGCTTTTATAAGGTTATTGATGTGAGTCTTCATTATATTGTGAGTGCTCATGACCATTAGGAGTTTTTTAAATGTGAATTACTGTAAGAGTTTGATAACAGTGCCTCCTACTGGACAAAAACTGTAAATGAAAGTTAAATCTGCAGAAACCTTCAAAACAATTTGTGTAAAAATAATATTTCTTCTTAGATCTGCAACTGTCAGAGAGAGAGAGAGAGAGAGAGAGAAGCATCCAGAAAGGTTAAAGTTCAAACTCTTGTTTTAAACCCTTGCATATTTTTCCATTCACAAGCACTCTCTCTCTCTCTCTGTCTCTCTCTCTCTCTCTGTCTGTCTCTCTCTCTCTGTCTGTCTCTCTCTCTCTGTCTCTCTCTCTCTCTCTGTCTATCTCTCGCTCTCTGTCTCTCTCTCTCTCTGTCTATCTCTCGCTCTCTGTCTCTCTCTCTCTCGTCTCTGTCTCTCTCTCTCTCTCTCTTTCTCTCTCTATCTCTCGCTCTCTGTCTCTCTCTCTGTCTGTCTCTCTCTCTTCTCTCTCTCTCTCTGTCTCTCTCTCTTTCTCTCTCTATCTCTCGCTCTCTGTCTCTCTCTGTCTGTCTCTCTCTCTTCTCTCTCTCTGTCTCTTTCTCTATCTCTCGCTCTCTGTCTCTCTCTCTGTCTGTCTCTCTCTCTGTCTCTCTCTGTCTCTCTCTATCTCTCTCTATCTCTCGCTCTCTCTGTCTCTCTCTGTCTCTCTCTGTCTCTCTGTCTCTCTCTCTCTCTATCTCTCTCTCTCTGTCTCTCTCTATCTCTCTCTATCTCTCGCTCTCTCTGTCTCTCTCTGTCTCTCTCTGTCTCTCTGTCTCTCTCTCTCTATCTCTCTCTCTCTGTCTCTCTCTCTGTCTCTCTCTGTCTCTCTCTATCTCTCTCTATCTCTCTCTCTCTCTGTCTCTCTCTGTCTCTCTCTGTCTCTCTGTCTCTCTCTCTCTATCTCTCTCTCTCTGTCTCTCTCTCTTTCTCTCTCTATCTCTCGCTCTCTGTCTCTCTCTCTGTCTGTCTCTCTCTCTTCTCTCTCTCTGTCTCTTTCTCTATCTCTCGCTCTCTGTCTCTCTCTCTGTCTGTCTCTCTTCTCTCTCTCTCTCTCTGTCTCTCTCTCTCTCTGTCTCTCTCTCTCTATCTCTCTCTCTCTGTCTCTATCTCTCTCTCTCTGTCTCTGTCTCTCTCTCTCTCAATCTCTCTCTATCTCTCGCTCTCTCTCTCTGTCTCTCTCTTTATCTCTCGCTCTCTCTCTCTCTCTCTCTCTGTCTCTCTCTCTCTCTCTCTCTCTCTCTGTCAGTATGAAATCTGTTTGTGAATGTTGTGTTTGGCTCATGTGAAGTTATATCTGCAGGTTAATGGAAAGAATATATCCAGACTGCACATATCTGCTCTACAGTCAGTTTAAGATAAAACACACACACATCTGTATTCATTGTCATTCTTCAGCACTGATAGTGTCTTTATTCTCTTGTGATAATTGAATTCCAGAATCAGTTCTCCTGCCACTCAAACCTCATCTCTAATCTACTGTAAACCCCAAATATAACCATCATTTGAAGTCTAAATCTCATCAAACCAACCTTTAACTATTTAAAATGAACTTGAATGAGATCTAGACTCATTTAGATCAGTCTGTTTTTCACTTTAGACTCTTTAAGGCCACATCCACACTCATACAGTTTCGTCTGAAAACACTTTAATTTCACTACGTTTACATCTATAATCAACACTAAAGCGTTTTCATCCACCAAAAACGAGACTTTCAAAAACACTTTCCATGACTTTCCATAATTTCAACAAATCACTTATTCCAAAACGATTTCCTTCTCTGTGTGAGTTTGATCAGAGATTGACTTTTTCATTTTTATGTGAATTTAACCCTTTAAGCTCTGAAGGTGTTTTTAAAGATTTCCTGTTTCAGTGGCATACACAAAATTAAAGGTTTATAACAAAAAACAAAAACAAAAAACAAAAAACAAGGAGGGTCAAGTGTTTGGTATCATTGTAAAGAAAACCTTTCACATTTTTTAATGATTCAGATTATGATACATTCTGAGACTCTCAGCCTAAGAGACTGCTGAAAAATCACACACACACAAAAAAAAACTGAACAAAATGAACTTTTTTCCCCTTATTTTTCTTATATTTCTTATATATATATCTCTGGGTTTAAATAAGGTGGCTAAAAACAACTGCTTTTGTTTTGTTTCCAGTCATGTCAACTGTATCTGAGAAAAATGTTGTGTTGATATGACAAAGCAATCAAAAGTTATAGCATTACAAATATAATTTATCATAGTGTCCAAAAGCCTCTCCAAACAAATAAAACATAATAATTGTACATAAGAACTAATTACACATGCAAACACAACAATGACTAAAGGTTTGCATAGCATGCAGACATGATTTTAGTAATGAGATTTCACAGAATGAGTTTCATTCTGTGTCATTTGAGTCATCATTGAGTCTGTGTCATGTATTTGGCGCCATCTCCTGGTGGTCATATGTAACATTGTGCTTCATGTGGATTATCTAATGATCTATACATCTGATTATCTTGTGTGTGGACTCGTTTGAAAGATAATCACCTCTTTTATATATTTTATGTTCTGTTTATTTTTCATTAAGTTATAATCGAAAACGCGGCATATAAGCAACACCAACATAATTATCAAAGACATATATTTAGCTATTACTCACTATATTTTTGTCTGTGAGTAAAACAAATAGGCTGGTTGTATTCTACTCTTTGAGAGCTTTCCAACAACATATGACACATGGACATTTGATCAGTTTGCTGTTTTTACTGATCACCATAATATGTGCAGTGTTAATTTTTTAAATAAATTATCAAAACAGAACACTTCTGATTTGTCTGCAGATTTCAAAGCACTTGTTCAGTTTTGGTCATAATGTCTACATGCATTGGAAAGTAGAGCTTCTAATCTTTCAAACGATACCTATTTTGTGTTGGTCAAGACTGTAGTTTTGAATATTATTGATGATTTGTTTTCTTGCGGCCCATCCGAGCTTAAAAGGTTAATTACCATTCCAGATTATATTGTATAGAGTAAACATATCAATGCTGCTCATCTATTGTTACACTTTAAAAAATACACTAATTTATTACATAATAATCATTTTCTTCAGATTCTCAAACACACAGTAGGAAGTAGCATTTTCATTATATATGATGCATACTGGTTTTGTTATCGTCCTCTGGAATCTGAACAACTCAACACTGATCTGCTTTATACTGCAGTTACTCACTTCCTGAACAAAGAAATCTCTTAAATGATTGGACGATGAGTCTCAGTCCAGACCAGATTTCAGCTTGAGCCTCAGAAGCGTGAGGAATCCGTTCAGAACCATCTGATATCTTCTGTGACGACGACAGAGATTGTGAAGCTCTGGATCAGATCTGGAATGGTTGAGATCTCATCCCATAACCTTTGTGTTTACTGCATCAGTGTGCCTGTGATCTTGACCTTCACGCTGACCTTGTGATGACGTACGGAGTGAAGCAGAGCAGAAACGAGCCAAAGGTGTCGATCTTCCGGATGGATCTCTGCCTGCGTCTGCGCTGCTCCTCCAAACATCTCTCACGAACACTAACACACAAAAACACACAGCATTGAGTGTGTGTTCGAGTCATTTTCATTTATATTTACTTACTACCCCTGCGTCTGAAACCGCATACTGTCAAAGTACGTACTGTATATGATGAAGGACGCACTTCTCGACCGGTAAAACAGTACGTTCTTTTAGATATGCATGCGAGTAGTATGAATAGATTTCAGACATACTTTATACTTTATATTTGAGAAGAGCCGTCCGAGTCGCAGTTCTCCACTGGTTTATTAACTCCAGCATTTTGAACGTGACGTCTCCTCAGCTCCCGAAGGATTATGGGATTGTAAAGCGTCCAGTCGATCCACACTTGGAAATAGTTGGTCATCTGGGTATTTCTCGCTTACTGTTCTATGAATACAGAGGATTCGGACATACTACTCCATTGACATACTAAATAATAGGGAAGTATGGATGTTTGGACGCAGTGACAGACTTAATTTATATATATTTGTGTGTATATGTTTAGTTATGTTAGTAATTGTGTATGACTTTCCTTCTTCAGCGGAACCGAAGTGAAGATTTTTATAAGCACATTTCAGCTCAGTTTGTCCATATAATGCAAGTAAACAGGTGCCATTAGACTGCTGGCTGTTTGACGGTCCAAAAGTCATATTTAGGCAGCATAAAAGTAATCCACATGACTCCAGTCGATCATTGAATGTCTTCTGAAGCAAACCAATAATTACAACTTTATTAACTTTAAAAAATATTTTCCTGCTAGCAGTCGAAGCATCAGTGACGTAAGCGCTATGGTGCGTTCACACGAGAAGTTGGAAACGTGCGCTTTGTTTTCAACAGAGGAATGAATGTCATGCAATAGTTAGGACATTTCAACCGGAAGCAACGATTTAAAGTTGATAAAGTTTTAATTATCAATTTGTTTCTTACAACAACCTATTGGTAACATAAAAGCAGCATAAAAGTAATCCATAAAACTCCAGTTGTTTAATCCATGTCTTCAGAAGTGATATGATAGGTGTGTGTGAGAAACTGATGAATATTTAAGTCCTTTTTTACTATAATTCTCTACTTTCAAACAGCCCTCCAATGCACATTCACGTTCTTCATGAGTTCTTTTGTTTTACTGTTTTACTCACTGGATAGGGAGGAGAGTTTGTAATAAAAAAGGACTTAAATATTGATCTGTTTCTCACCCACACCTATCATATCACTTCTGAAGACATGGGTTAAACGACTGGAGTCTTATGCATTACTTTTATGCTGCATTTATGTGCTTTTTTGGAGATTTAAAGTTCTGGTCACCATTCACTTGCATTGTATGGACCTACAGAGCTGAAATATTCTTCTAAAAATCTTCATTTGTGTTCTGCAGAAGAAAGAAAGTCACACACATCCGGGATGACATGAGGGTGAGTAAATGATGACAGAATGTTCATTTTTGGGTGAACTGTCCCTTTAAATAGGGAGATCCTCAAACCTCCTGTAATTGGTACTGTTGATTCTTCTATCAGATAAACAGCAGCGGCACTGAATCACATGACCATATTCAGCAGTCCGTGGAGATCGTGTACCGTATAGATGCTTACTTCACCTTAACACAGGACTTTGTGTTGAGTTTCCTGTTGAGATCATGAAGATCAGAAGATTTAGTCTTGATAAAAACTATTTTAGCAGTCTGTGAGTTACATCTAAAACAGAAAAGTCCAGAGCAACAGAAATCTAAGAATTAGTTATTGTGCATATTAAAGTATGTTTCTATTGAAAAATCCTCATTCATTAATTCTGCTCCCAAACAGGGAATAAACAGAGATATTATTGAAGATATGGTTCATTACATTCACAGTGATACTGAAAAAGCAGAAAGGAGAAATAACTGTACGTTTGTACTCATTGAACGATGATTCTTGAGTGTAATCTGTCAGACCAGCAGGTAGAGCCATTTCCCTTTTTTAGTTCAGACAGGATTATTGAAACAGTTCAGAGGTTTGTGTCTTCTGCTGATATTTTCACTGATGCAGTGAGCATTGTTTTTATAACATACAATAAATAGACAAGGGGATTTTTTAACCCCTATTTACAGTTTCTATTCAGAGAGTTCCAGATTGTTCCAGTATGTTGACGGATGTTCTAAAATCATTTCCAAAGACAGATGAGTTTGAGCAGTCATGATCTCATGTTTCTCTCAGAGAGACGTCTCAACAGGGCTCGTATCTGTTTGGCTCTAAACCTGCAGTTTGTGGTTCTCATAATGATCTCCTGTGGAGTGAGCGTCTGCCAGTCCTGCAACACGATCTGAGCTCAGATTGGCTGATAGAGACGCGTGTCATCACCTGCAGCCACTCACATTTGACTCGCTTACAGGTGAGGCGGAAATCATGACATGACCTCTGACACTTTAAATCTCCTGATTCTCTGTGTTTGTTTAGGCATCATGCAGTTAGAGTCTCGAGAGCTGCTGAATTTCACCAGAACATCAAAAGTGTCTGAATATTTTTCTTTCCAGTGTTTGTAATGAGCACAGAAGACTGATAGGCACACCAAAGCTTCACGGCATATCGACAGGATGCAGTAAATGCGCCTCTAAAGTCCTCTGATCGCCATCATTGTCGGAGGTTATACTAGTTGACGCAGGCGATATCAAGCTGACGTTTTTGAGCGGGAGCGTGACCGGAATGGAAAATGAGGTTTCAAGTGCAAATTTAGACTTGGAATTATGGAATATGTTTTTGTTTATATTAGCTAAATTGTGAAAGAAATGGACAATAAATGGATTGGCATATCCAACTTTATGCAAAGATATGGACATTTGCACTTTATTATGAGTTATCTATTCAAGGCCACAAGCACACATCAAAAACCGTCAAGCCAACTGGATTTACCTTACGACACTACAATCATCATCATCAGCTGTTTACTTCCTCATGCTGCCTTCACGTGCTGTCGGAAATATGAGTTTCACACTTGGAAGTTGCACATGAACGACCCCTCAAGTCATAATTATCAGAGATCAGAGAACTCAGAGTTGCCGAGATGCATGTTGTACATTTTTACAAAGTGAAAAGAGCTTGTGTTTGACCAAAATTCCATTATCGACAGCAAGATTACTGAGTGATATGTATTATGATGTCAAAATAAAAGTTCCTCAAAAATATGCATGAATGAACCTGGCATCATCCATGTTTCCGGTTCTTTCCGACAACTAATCACGTGAACGCGACACCTGTATTTACCACTTCAGAAGTGGGAAGTAGGATAATTCCGATAGCATGTTCCTCTTCCATTGTCCACTTGGACCATTCAAAAAGTTGTAATGATAGAAATGACAAGAACTAGCTGTAATTACTAATATATATGAAATAAGATAAAAATCCTATAGAGGAAAGAACCGTGACGTCACACTGCAGACGAGCAGCTGTTTAAAGAATCTGATAAGCGGGGTCTGGTTATCTCAGCGAGTATTGACGCTGACTATCACACCTGGAGTCACGAGTTTGAATCCAGGGCGTGTTGAGTGACTCCAGCCAGGTCTCCTAAGCAACCAAATTGGCCTGGTTGCTAGGGAGGGTAGAGTCATATGGGGTAACCTCCTCGTGGTCGTGATTAGTGGTTCTCGCTCTCAATGGGGCGTGTGGTAAGTTGTGTGTGGATCGTGGAGAGTAGCATGAGCCTCCACATGCTGTGAGTCTCCGCGGTGTCATGCACAACGAGTCACGTGATAAGATGCACGGATTGACGGTCTCAGAAGCGGAGGCAACTGAGACTTGTCCTCCACCACCCGGATTGAGGTGAGTATCCGCGCCACCACGAGGACCTACTAAGTAGTGGGAATTGGGCATTCCAAACTGGGAGAAAAGGGGATAAAAAAAAAGACTCTGATAAGCATTATATCATTTAATAGTGTTTATGTTAATGAAAGTTTTTATAACATTATTTCTGTGGTTTATAGCGAAAAAATATATGTAGGTTCTTTGGACAAACTATCGCCAAAACCAGTTTTAACTGAATTCAGTAAGCATGTATGTTTAGTCGTATGTTGATGAATAACCTTACAACAAATCTAGAGTTCTGACAAACATGCCGCAAATTTCCCACTTATTATTTTCACATGCAAATGAGCTTATGATTCGCTACAAATGTTTGCTAGAAGTTTGCAGCTCTTCGCCGGTACTGGTGAACCTCCAGCAAACCTCAGTAAAGCGTTTGCCTCAAAGCTCATTTGCGTGTGAAAATAATGAGTGGCGAATTTGCGGCAAGCAGGCTTGTGGAGTAACAGAATACTTCTTCACTGTGTAATCAGGATACAAAAATGTGTTATCCGTTACAGAAAAACTCAACGTATTCAGATTACAGTTACAATTGGTAAAAATTGGGATTACTAGCAGGATTACAATTTTCAATATATAAAAATATAAACAAAATATCCTCCTGTCATAAAATGATAAAGCCCGCTGCTTGCTTTAGAGTGGCACAGATATGATCAGATGCGCGCTCGATCTCTGCTGGTTCTCTCTCGTGACTCACGTGACTTTACTGTCACGTGTGCGATTAACACCTGTCTCACATCAACTGTGCTCTCCAAACGAGCTCAAACCATTAAAAGGGATGTTTTATCGCAACACTGGAGAAATATGAGTATTTTTTGTGGAAAGTGCAATGGATAGCTTATCTGATTTTGATACTTATTATAAATGTATCCTTAAGAAGTTCAAAAGTATCGGTGAGGGAGAAATACTTACAAATGTAACATTTGAAAACTCATAAAAAGTAGGAATAAGTAAATCAAGACACACTGAAAAGGTTTATATATATATATATATATATATATATACAATTTTTTATTTTATTTTTTGTCATTAAAATCCTCCTTAAACATAAACATAGACTCACCTATAAATGTTCGCTAGTGATGTTTGACTGTGGATCGTGAGCAAGCAGAGGACAGACACTGGAGTCATTGTTAATAATAATAATAATGAAGAGGATGAGCATGATGATGAAGATAGCATGTGATCTACCTACTGCAGTCAGAAGTTCATGAATGATCAGTGCTAATTAGTCCACATGCTAACTGCAATACATGGAATCTGAGGTATATCCTGTCAGATGTTGTTAACTAAGACATAATTCAGTGCATCTGATCTAACTGTATTTGCTTGAAAATAAACTGTTTTCTGTAACAGATCACCTGATTTGGAGTCGTTCTACATTTGAACATATTCAGTTTTCCTATTAAAGAGGCAGTGTCCCTGTTTTTCATGTTTTTTCTTATACTGTATATAATCACAGCTACATCACTCATAACATTTCTCAAACACGGTTTGTTTGCATTCAGGAGGCATGATTAAAAGTCTTTAAATACTGCTTTCCTCTAATCAAAAAAAGTAATCTGAATACATTACGTTCTTATTGAGGTAACTGGATTAAGTTACTGAATACATTACAAAGTAATCTGTATTGGTAACGGATTACATTTAAAAAGTAACCCTCCCATTCCTGCCGGCAAGTTTGCCAGAAGTTTCAATTTTTGGTGGAGACCCATTCATCTCGTTAGATCTTACATGGTGTTCTTATTCCTATAAGATCATCGTCAGATCATATGTGGCCTAATTTCTGTCTCAGCGAGTCATTTGTGATCCTTTTGTGTAAAGTTCAGACCTCTGAACAGCAGCTGTGGTGTAAGTGGGTCTCATTAGAGAAGACGCGATAACAAAGAAGATGATCTGTGAAATATCATTAAATATGTAAAATCCTGAGTTTATACTGATCCTCATGGGTATCTACAAAAGCCCAAATCTCCAATAATCTACTGGAAACACACTGTTTCAACCCCACAAACAACACTTTTGGGAGTGTTGAATACTGCAGATATTTTTACTCTTCTATGACAAATTGCTTGTGATGGATGATTTGCATAAAAGCATCTGCTAAATGTTTTAATATAAGCTAGTTCTGTGAAAGAATGACAACAGTTTTAGACCGATCATCAGGCGTTAAATGTGATCATATATGCAGTTATTGAAGTGTTCAGTGGAGGGCAGCAGAGAGATTTGTCTGGCGTCAGGCGTCACACCTGAAACACTAGAGAAAGAGTCTAAATGGGGCACTTGCAATAAGAAACCCTTCGTTTAATTACAGCACGCAGGAAATGGGATGAGCGTCGATAAGACCCGACGAAACCTGAGCGGCCACAACAAAGAGCAACTTATCAGAAAAACGGCCAAACTGGACGCATGACCATCTGATTGTGCTGCCAACCCGTTTCATAATTAATATATTTATCAATTAATTACTGAAAAAAGACTTCTGACAACCGACCCAAAACAGTGGGCAAATTCATGATGCGCCGGCTCAACTTTCGGCTAATAAGATCGCTGTCAGAATAATGGCAGGAGAGAGAGGTCAAGCCGCAGGCCGCATGACAGACAAATTGCTCCCCTGTGCAGAAATAATATGGAGGAATTTAGAGAGCAAAAGAAATATATCAGTGTTTGGTGACAACCACAATTGTGCCCTTGTCTGTGAAATCTCCACATCATGTCAGACGACACATGAAAGCAGGGTATTTATCCTCTATAGTCCTGAAGCACAAACACACCTGATATTCATCCACCTGTGGCTGAAGATGTTTCAAAGGAATCACTAGAAATCAAACATTTACTACACAAGCACAAAACGAGCAATCAGAGAAGATAGAAGCACAAGAAAAGAGGAAATCTAAATAAAATGAGAGTGATAGTTGTTTCTCCACTTACATTTGACTTGTGACCTTTGCCCTTTGACCCCCAGGAGTGAAGTGGCTTGTTGTAGTCGAGGGGTCAGGTCAGGGGTCAGTGTTTGACTGGTTGGCATGGTCCAGTCAGCTGTTATAGACCTCATCAGTTGGAGTTAAATTTGAGAATTGATTCTGAAGTTTTAGCTCATGTTCAATGTTGAATTACCATGTAAACAACTATGTTCATAGTGTTGTAGGAAACATGTTACAAGACACATGTTATGTAATCAATTACTTTATTGAAGTAGCAAGTAACAGTAACTTAATAATTTACAGTATAATACCTACTTTTTTAAATAAGTAGCCCTTGTAACACCCAATAGTTTCCAGTGTTGGGGTAAACCGATAACAAAGCAATTAGTTACTGTAATCTATATACTTTTTTGGTCAAAAAGTAGTGTAACTAGGAATGTTGATAAATCGATTATTGATTGGCATGTTATTTTCTTGATACATTTTTGAGGCATCAATAAATTAGCCGACATTTAAATTACAACCCTAATTTGTGTGCCTTCCAATTTTTAATTTCAGTTGGCCTTCCCTTTAATGTAGTCTGGTGTAACAGCGTTGGGAGACCACAAGGGGGTGATACAACATTTACTGTATATAATACTGAAGGACCTTCGATGCGGTAGAGGTGGCAGTCAAAACTAAGTTGTGGATCTAGTCATCACCATACACACAAATGTTACGAAGGTTTTTGTTCTTCAAGAAAAAAGTGACGTTGATGAGTTTGCAGGTTAGTGTATAAAACTGGTGTAACTGTGCAAACTGAATGATTAAAGCGGCGGCAGTTTGTGCATACCTTAATAGAAAATAATTGTTTCTAATTTTAGAACCTGACATGTCGTCTGCCAGACGCGTCCAGTGTGTGACCCCCTTTAATTAACCCTTTGGGCCCGCTGTAAAATAAAATCATCAAAATATTCAAAACTACAGTCTTGACCAACACAAAATAGGTGTCGTTTGAAAGATTAGAAGCTCTATTTTCCAATGCATGTAGACATTATGACCAAAACTGAACAAGTGCTTTGAAATTTGCAGACAAATCAGAAGTGTTCAGTTTTGATCATTTATTTAAAAGAAATGCACTGTAAATATTATTATAATCAGTAAAACATCAAACTGATCAAATATCCATGTGTCATATGTTGTTGGAAAGCTCTCAAAGAGTAGAATACAACCAGCCTATTTGTTTTACTCACAGACAAAAATATAGTGAGTAATAGCTAAGTATATGTCTTTGACAATTACTGTATGTTGGTGTTGCTTATATGCCACATGTTCGCTTATAACTTCATGAAAAATAAATCAGAACATAAAATATCACATATCCGTATTTAGAGGAGGTGATTATCTTTCAAACGAGCCCACACACAAGATAATCAGATGTATAGATCATTAGATAATCCACATGAAGCACAATGTTACATATGACCACCAGGAGATGGCGCCAAATACATGACACAGACTCAATGATGACTCAAATGACACAGAATGAAACTCATTCTGTGAAATCTCATTACTAAAATCATGTCTGCATGCTATGCAAACCTTTAGTCATTGTTGTGTTTGCATGTGTAATTAGTTCTTATGTACAATTATTATGTTTTATTTGTTTGGAGAGGCTTTTGGACACAATGATCAATTATTTTTGTAATGTTATAACTTTTGATTGCTTTGTCATATCAATTCACAAAATTCTCAGTTACAGTTGACATGATTGGGAACAAAAGCAGTATTTCAGAGCTAGCTTATTTACACCCAGAGATATATATAATATCAAATAAGAAAAATAATAATAAAAAAAAAGTACATTTTTTTGAAAAAGTGATTTTTCAGCAGTCTCTTAGGCTGAGAGTCTCAGAATGTATCATCATCTATATCATTAAAAAAATTGAAAATATTTCTTTACAATGAAACCAAACACTTGACCCTTCTTGTTTTGTTTTTTTTAGTTTTTTTTTTTTTTTAGTTATAAGCCTGTAATTTTGGGTATGCCACTGAAACAGGAAATCTTTAAAAACATCTTCAGAGCTTAAAGGGTTAACCCTGCCATTCACACTTTACCAAAGTTGTGTTGAGAAATATATTTGAAGAGACAAAGACTATTGTGCAATAAGTAGCCTTACTTATATCTGAAAAAAATGGCGATATAGATTGATAATCCTCTGGAAAATGTTCTGATTATCGATGTGTAAAATAGCATCGATCCCAAGCCTAGTGTAACGCATTACATTTTACGTTTTTGTAATCAGTCTACAGTTACTGACCTTCAAGTAAGTTAATTACATTTAAGGACATTACTTGGATTCTTACATATTTATAAAATAATCTTATTTATGTAGAATACATTTTAAACATGAATTATGTTCATTTGTACGTCTGTTTACATTTCTGTGACAGCTGAACACAGTGTATGACAACGAATTAGGAGGAAATCTAAGGGAAAACTTCTGTCTGTGAAAAGTGTTTTTGAAAGTAACCTTAAAGTAATTATTAATGTGATTTACTTTTTCATTAACTTACCCAACACTGATAGTTTCAGATGAGATGAGTGAGTCATGATGATGAACATCTTAGTTTTTTTTACAAGAATCAACACACAATGCAACATTTAGTTTTAAATTTTAATGACGACACATGTGGTATCTTTGTATTTTGATTCCTGTGTGAATACATTTACAACACTGGATACCATCCCGACAACATGAGTTTTGGTGGATTTTGTATTGACAATTTGGAGTTTCTGTGATGGATTCTTGATAGATTTGTAGGTGTCGTGTATCATGTTCTTGCTGTTGAAAATTAGTCACATGTGTTGTTGCGGTGATGTTGACTGTGTGTGTATAAATAGATTCACTAAGCAGAGATTCATCCTGCATTCAGTGCAGCTGCTGTGTGCATTAACTACAGAACTACTCGCAGTCTGTCTTTGGTGAAGAACCTTTCTCAGAGCGACTCCTGAATGTTCAGCTCTTGCTCTGTCTGGGACTCTGAGAAAGAGAGAGAGAGAGAGACATGGGTCTCACTCGCCTGTCTTATGACAACACACCCATTCATTCACCTCACTGCTCTCTCTCTGTCTCTCTGTCATCCAGGCTGGTTGCAGACTAATCTTCCTAAATAGAAGTTTATATCTCCTCTAATGCATGTGTTATGGATCTCATTGACCATTTTCACTTAAACCCCCCCCACTGACTTACACTGAAGGAGTGACTCCAGTCAGAGAACAGAATATCACACAGACTCTTTTCAATAAACAACATCTCTGAACACAAAGCGACAACTCACATTTTCTTGAGAAAAATTTAGAAATCCAGTTATTTTTAAAATTGTCTTTCACATAACGAATATGACTGTATGATCAGGATTCCGTCTTATGTAAGAAATGGTGTGCATTATTCTCCTGCTGGACCTTTTCACATCAAGAGCTCTTGTGATTTACTTCAGTGTCCAATTACAGATTCAACAGACACTACAGCTAATGACACACACACACACACACACACACACACACACACACATGGAGAGAGAGAGAGAGAGAGGTTGAACTTCATTTAGAAATGCTGCAGAGAGCACGACACTATAATTGAACAATTAAATGTTAGCAATGCTAATGACAGTACTTGACAACGTCACACACTAACCCACACAAACACAGTGTTTTATGACTGTCAGGCGGTTTCATCTCTATCCACCTTATTTTTCAGCATAACTAGGGCGCTGCCATTATCAGCCTTGAATGTGGACCACTTCCAGTATCAGCCACTTCTAGCCATTTTAGCTGTACAAAAATACTACATTATGTTGCATTATATTACAGGCTGGCAATATATGTCGAAATATTATTATCATTAATTACGATTTTCATAAACTTTGAGTACATATAGTTTTACCGTTTATCACCATCGTTTTATCACACACTGTTGCACAGGCAGAATGAATGAATTCAGGCACTGACACGGACAGTCCTCTGCGCCATCTGACACCTGTGGTCGTGTGATAGTTTACAAGCCCATTTAATTAAATTCTGGTATTATAACATTCTAGTTATTTACACTGCAGTCAATGCCAGCGGAACTTTCTCACATTTGCCTGAAATCCAGCCGCTGCTTACTTACGCGTTGCAAAATAATGTGGATAGAGTTAAACACATCAAACCAGGTAATTCTGGGCCCCCACCTTTTTTTTTTTTTTTTTTACCCAATATATATTTTTAAATATATTTTTTGATTACTATTTTTTAGGGTATTTTCACTAATATATGTAAAATCCATTTTAATTTGTTTGTTTCTTCACACCACACCTAAGGCCCTGCACAATAAAAACATGATGCCAAAATAAATACTCTACCACACCAGAGCTGATTTAACAACAGTGAGGCAGGTTTACTAAATGGTTAGCAATTTCACAAATGAAACATTTAAATACTGTGTAATATTTTTTAAATAACTACAGTTAACTGAAAACTGTCAATAAAAGATTTAACAACATTAACAGTCGTTATAGGCTGCATTTTGAGGATCCCGCCGCCAGCCTCCTTGATTACCAACACCTGAGAAAAGTCATCCAGCAACGGGTTGGTCGTAGCCCCGAGCAGAGTTGCCAGCACTTCAGATCGCTGAGCTTTGGGAGGCACGGCCACCCGTTCGACCTTTGCACGACACCTCCGGGAAATGGTTGCTGGCCGAGGGAACCCGTGGCACCGTGAACATCATAGATCTGGTGGTACTGGAGCAGTTCATCTCCCAGCTTCCCTGAGGAATGTCCGAGTGGGTCCAGTGCCACCGCCCGGCGTCGCTGTAGGAGGCCGTCCAGCTGGCAGAGGACTTCATGGTGGCATTTCCAGGAGGCAGTGAAGCAGTGTCTTTTTTTCACTCTTTTCTCTCTCTCTTCTCTCTCCCTCCCCAGTGTCCCATTCTCACCCCTTGTCCCTCCCAGTTCCACCCTGTTCCGGCTCCCCGGAAGAGGGTAGGAGCTCTGCCCAAACCCCTCCCCTTGTCCATCCCTCCTACTCCCCCTGTCTCCCTCCGCTCTCCTACCCATGTTGGCGAGACCGCCTTCACGAGTGTGGTAGGAAAGCCTTGGCCGGTCTGTCGGAGCTGTGGGGAAGCCGGGCACTGCCAGGATCAGTGTCCGGTGATGGAGGTGGGGACACTGATCCAGATTCCTGACGCTCCACCCGATTCCTGATCGGTAAAGGTAAAAGGGATACACATCAAGCTTTGGTGGATTTGGGTTGTTCTCAAACCTCTGTCCACCAGTGCTTGGTGCAAGGCAGGGCATTGGATAAGAATAAATGGGTGAGGGTGAGGTGTGTGCATGGTGACATTCACAAGTATCCGGTGGTTACCATTTAGATACGATTCAGGGGGAAAAGGCACAGAGTCAAGGCTGCGGTTAATTCCCGCCTCACCCATCCACTAATTCTGGGAACCAATTGGCCTGGTTTTAAAAATGTATTGAGGGTAATGTGTGTGGATGGGTCCTGCAAAGTGGTGTCGCGGTATGTGACATGTGATGCTATGGCTGGAGAGGCGGTGCTAGGACCGACGACGACTGCTCCACGTCATGATGACACAGACGAGGGAATTCCCGTTCTCAGGGGCTTCCCTGAGGGGAATTTCCCTCTGGAGCAGTCGCTTGAGTCCCTCAAGCACGCCTTTGACCAAGTGAAAGTAATTGATGGTCAACAGCTCCAGCCTAATATTGCGCTCAGCATATCCATACTTTTCTATTAAAGAGCAGTTGTATCGAGTGACACAGAACACTCAGACCAAAGAAAATACAACTCGGCTATTAGCACCAAAGAGCCGTTGGGAAACACTCTTCCAGGCAGCTCACTATAACCCAATGGCTGGCCACTTAGGTCATGAAAAGACTTTTAACCATATAATAACCTATTTCTTTTTGCTGGGCATTCACAGCGACGTACGCAAATGGTGTGCAGCGTGTCGTGAATGTCAGTTGGTGAATCCACTGGCCATCCCAAAAGCGCCATTGCGCCCTCTGCCATTGATCGAGGTCCCCTCGAGAGAATTAGCATAGACCTCGTCTGACCATTAGAGTGGACTGCACGCGGGCATCGCTTTGTATTAGTTCTGGTGGACTATGCAACGCGATATCCGGAAGCAGTGCCTCTACGCAACATCTCGGCACATATTGTTGCGGAGGCACTCTTCGAAATTATCTCCCAAGTGGGGATTCCAAAGGAAATCCTCACTGACCAAGGCACAACATTCATGTCACATACACTTTGCGACTCTATGAATTATTAGGCATTAAATCGATTTGCACCAGCGTTTATCACCTGCAAACCGACGGGTTGGTCGAACTATTTAATAAGACCTTGAAAAACATGATTTGTAAGTTCGTTCGCGAAGATGCAAAAAATTTATAAAAATGGCTCAAACTCCTGTTGTTTGCAGTACGAGAGGTCCCGCAAGCCTCCACAGGGTTTTCCCCATTTGAGCTAATGTAAGCGTGCTCGACGTCATACGGAAAACTTGGAAGGAAGGACCTTCGAATAGCAAAAACCAAATTCAATATGTTTTTAACCTTAGAGCAAAACTCCACACTTTGGGGCAGGTAACACAGGAGAATTTGCTCCAAGCGCAAGAACGTCAACGCTGAATGTACGACAGGGGCACACGACCACGCGAATTTGCACAGGGAGATAAAGTGCTTGTATTGCTGCCCACTTCGAGCTCCAAATTACTCGCCAAGTGGCAAGGACCCTTTGAGGTCACACGATGAGTTGGAGATCTCGATTACGTGGTTAGGCGAACGGATAGGGGAGGGGCACATCAAATCTACCACCTCAACCTCCTCAAACCATGGAGGGAGGTGGTGCCTGTAGACTTGGTGATGGTAGTTCTGGAGAGGGCGGAGCTCGGGCCGGAGGTGACTTCCAAACCAAATTCGTTCACCTCGGTCCCTTGTGGAGACCAACTCTCACCGTTGCAGCTTACAGACAGTGCCTGGTTGCAAGTGGAATTCGTAGACGTGTTTTCACTCCTTCCTGGTCACACGAACCTTGTAGAACACCATATTGAGACCACCCCGGGGGTGGTGGTTCGTAGCCGCCCCTATCATGTTCCTGAACACAAGAAAAAGGTTGTTCAGGAAGAATTAGAGGCAGTGCTTGAGATGGGCATAATACAAGAGTCGCACAGCGATTGGGCCAGCCCGGTAGTTCTGGTACCAAAGAGCGATGGCTCGGTCCGGTTCTGTGTGGACTACCGGAAAGTGAATGCGGTGTCCAAATTTGATGCTTATCCAATGCCACAAATTGACGAGTTACTTGATCAGTTGGGTGCGGCTCAATTTTACTCAACGCTGGACTTAACAAAGGGTTATTGGCAGATCACTTTAACTCCAATTTCCGGAGAAAAAACAGCTTTATCCACAACACCAATTTGTGATGCTTCCATTCAGTTTGTTTGGAGCCCCAGCCACGTTTCAGCACCTCATGCACAAGATCCTCAGACCACACACGACATCTGCCACCGCATATCTGGACAATATTATCATTTATAGTAATGACTGTATATGCAACATCTGAGGGCTGTCCTGAGAGTGCTGCAACAGGCAGGACTCACAGCCAACCCAAAGAAGTGCGCAATTGGGCGGGTGGAAGTTAGGTATCTGGGGTTCCACTTGGGTCATGGGCAGGTGCGTCCACAGGTTAACAAAACCACAGCGATCGCGGCCTGCCCGACGCCCAAGACCAAAAAGGAGGTAAGGCAGTTTTTGGGGCTGCCCGGTCACTGACCTTACTAAAAAGGGGGCCCCCGGTCCAGTGGACAGAATCGTGCCGACAGGCTTTCCTTAAGGTAAAGTCTGCACTTTGTGGGGGCCCCTTTTACATGCTCCTGACTTCTCTCTCAACCTTTATTTTGCAGACGGATGCATCTGACACGGGGCTGGGGGTGGTGCTCTTGCAGGAGGTGGGAGGGGAGGAACGGGTGGTACTGTTTATTAGTCACAAGCTCTCCTTCAGGGAGACAAAGTACAGTACCATTGAGAAGGAATGCCTTGCGATTAAGTGGGCTGTTCTTACCCTCCGCTACTACCTGCTGGGGCGGGCCTTCACCCTCTGTTCTGATCACGCTCCTCTGCAGTGGCTCCACCACATGAAGGATACTAACGCGCGGATCACCCATTGGTATCTGGCTCTTCAGCCCTTTAAGTTCGAGGTGATTCACAGACCGGGCGCAGATGGTTTTCGTTGAATTTCTCAGGGGGTAGGCAGGCCAGATGTTGCCCCGGCCTGAGTCGGCGTTGGGGGTGTGTGGCATGGGGGGCGTGGTCATTTGTCTGTCTGCGGGAGAGGGAGAGCAGTAAGGCTCATCACCTGGATTGTAATTACTCTAACACTTGTCTCGCATTATAGTAATGGCAGAGGGAGACCTGATAAGGCACGCCAGAGCGTCAGAGTGAGAGAGAGAGAGTGACACAAGAGTGCGACATGACATGTTTTCTAAGAGTGTGAAGAGTTTATGTTATTGCGAACCTGTTTGTGTGTATTTTGGCCACCAAGAGCCCTTTTTGTTTATATTTCTTGTGACACTGAAAGAGTAATACATATAATCACATTGACTGTTCACTGTCTCCTGACTCCTCCATTGCCCATGAACTCAGAAGCTATTACAAAGTCATATACAAATGCCTCGCAGTTTGAAAACCACTGCCCTAACCCTAAACCCTAAACCCTAAACCCTAACCCCAAACCCTAATCCCAAACCCTAAACCTAACCATCAGTGGGGCAGAAATGCCATCTTAGAGGGAAAATGCAACTTCTGAATCATCTCATCATTGATTATGTGAATATGATGACTTCCTGATTTCCAGAACCCGTGTCTTTTAGGTTGCTGGCACAACACACTATCAGGAGTGCCACAGGAGAACGTAGAAACATTTGGATTAATGGAAAGATTTCTGATGATAGAAAAACTGTAATGATGTCAAGTGACAATAATGCACCTTACTACTGACTTTTACTGTATGCTTGTTCACATACTATTTTTTTTAAATAGTATAGGCACTATAGAGTGTGTACTGTGTAGTAAGCAGTATGCTAGTATTCTATTGCAACACAGACTGACAAGTCTTGATATTCTCTTTCTATCTGAATTATAATAGGAACTCATTATGATAAAACGGTAAATATCATAATATATTCTGCTTTTTAATGAGAAATGTGTCCTCAAATTATTAAATTTTTCTTAAAGTATGTAAAGCGTAAAACATAAAAACACTCACACTCTGAATATCATGACATGAACAGGAACACAGAATATTATCTCAACTTGAAGAACAATGAACCAATAATTCATTAATATTGTTCAAATAATTGTCCTTAATTACTTATAATGAAAGACAATTAAACCCTATAATTACAAAGAGAGAATATCTAAATCATATAATTGTTCTTGTGTGATTAAATGTTTATTGTGTGTAAAGTTTGTCCATCTCTTGTGTGTGTCATATTGTATTTATTATCAGAATCATCATATTCGGCCCGTGACTGACGTTTCTCACCGATAACAGAACATAAAGAATCATAATAATAATTGACTCTGTTCACAGATTGCAGCAATATTAAATCCTGTTCGGAGCTTTTGTGTGTGAATCTGCTGTTTCATTTGTGTGTCTTTCAGCTCTTTATTGCGGCGGCGGGTTTTTATCGGCTGGATCAGCGACTGAAGTGCAGGTCAGTGGAGGAGGACGCAACACTTTATTGAGTTCATTCGGTTCGATACGAGTCTGTTAGAGCCCGTTTGTGTCCGTTCTGATGCTTATCACGAGCGCAAAACGCTTTGTGTGTATTTACACCGAAATTAAACATTCTTCATCTCAGAACTAATATCCTCTTTTTTTATGCCTGTGCAGTGTGTGTGTGTGTGTGTGTGTGTGTGTGTGTGTGTTGTGTGTGTGTGTGTCTCTGTGTGTTTGTCTCTCTCTGTGTGTGTGAGTGTGTGTGTGTGTGTGTGTGTGTGTGTGTGTGTGTGTGTGTGTGTGTGTGTGTGTGTGTGTGTGAGTGTGTGTGTGTGTGTGTGTCTCTCTCTGTGTGTGTGTGTGTGTGTGTGTGTGTGTGTGTGTCTCTCTGTGTGTGTGTGTGTGTGTGTGTGTGTGTGTGTGAGAGAGAGAGAGAGAGAGAGAGAGAGAGAACAAAAGTCTCAAGAAGCATTCATTTCTGTTTTATTAAGGATGTTCGACAAAAATGCAATAAAGTGACATTCTAAACGCTGTTTATGTGAATATGAGAGTGTTGGAGTTACACACCTCACAAACACACAATGTTCCCCTGAAAACAATCATTTTAAAATGTATTTTATTATACATTTATTATAAAATCTATTTTCCTGTTAAACAAAGTCAAACACCATTAATGTCAGAAAATTACACCGTTAGCCTAACCCTAACCCAGGAAACTGCAGGTGATGAAGATGAGGATGATTAGTAAAGGATGTTTTTTTTAAAAGTTTGTTTCACTATTTTTAACCCTTTAAGCTCTGAATGTGTTTTTAAAGATTTCCTGTTTCAGTAGCATACCCAAAATTAAAGGCTTATAACTCAACCAAAAAACAACAAGGTGGGTCAAGTGTTTGGTATCGTTGTAAAGAAAACCTTTCACATTTTTTAATGATATAGATGATGATACATTCTGAGACTCACAGCCTAAAAAACTGCTGAAAAATCAAAAGAGTACTTTTTTCATATTTTTCATATTTGACATATATCTCTGGGTGTAAATAAGGTGGCTCCGAAAAACTGCTTTTGTTTTGTTCCCAATCATGTCAACTGTATCTGAGAAAATGCTTTTGTTGATACGACAAAGCAATCAAAAGTTATAACATTACAAAAATAATTTATCATAGTGTCCAAAAACCTCTCCAAACAAATAAAACATAATAATTGTAAATAAGAACTAATTACACATGCAAACACAACAATGACTAAAGGTTTGCATAGCATGCAGACATGATTTTAGTAATGAGATTTCACAGGATGAGTTTCATTCTGTGCCATCTGAGTCATCATTGAGTCTGTGTCATGTATTTGGCGCCATCTCCTGGTGGTCATATGTAACATTGTGCTTCATGTGGATTATCTAATGATCTATACATCTGATTATCTTGTGTGTGGGCTCGTTTGAAAGATAATCACCTTGTCTAAATGGTAAATGATGTTCAGTTTATTTTTTGTGAAGTTATAAGTGAAAATGCAGCATATAAGCAACACCAACATAATTGTCAAAGACATATACTTTGCTATTACTCACTATATTTTTGTCTGTGAGTACAACAAATAGGCTGGTTGTATTTTACTCTTTGAGAGCTTTTCAACAACATATGACACATGGCTATTTGATCAGTTTGATGTTTTTACTGATTGCAATAATATGTGCAGCGCAATTTTTTAAATAAAATATCCAAACTGAACACTTCTGATTTGTCTGTAAATTTTAAAGCACTTGTTCAGTTTTGGTCATAATATCTACATGCATTGGAAAGTAGAGCTTCTGAGCTTTCAAGCGATACCTATTTTGTGTTGGTCAAGACTGTAGTTATTCATATTTGGACTATTATTAATTTTTCTCACGGGCCCATCCAAGCTTAAAGCGTTAATCACATTTTTGCATTCAGTAGTTCATTTATAATAGTCCTGTGGTGTGAAAAATTCATGTATAAAAGTACCAATATTCTGTGAAGTCTCTCAAATAATATGAGCTCATGAAAACTGAATGAAAAATAATTATAAGAGAATTAACAAAAGTTTTAGATGGAGTTCATTATGTCACACTGCAGGACATCAACTTGTAAAAAGTATTTCATATCAACAAGGCACATGTTTGTGTTCTTTTTTGAGTGCTGTGACATCATCAGACACTCCATGTGGTGCTTGTTTACATCTTAAAGAGAGAGAGAGAGAGAGAGAGAGAGAGAGAGAGAGAGAGATACAGCCTGTGATTGTGAAACTGTTCCTGTATTGAGTTTCAGTCTTCACATGTTTGTCGTGAGTTCAGTTCTTCAGAATCACTGAAAATCACCAGCACACAGTGAGTAAACACCAGAGCTGTGCATGTTAAATAACTCATTACTTACAATAATAATTAATAAATAATAACATAGTGTGATGGTGTAGTGATCATGTTGTCATATTACTGTAGATCTAGTCATCATGTTGAAGGTTTTCACTAATCAACGAGTTGTTTCTTTGTTCAGTTTTGATCTGTATTTTCTGATTCTTGTGTATTTGTGTTTGTTGTCAGTTTCAGATTGAGCAGAATGTTCCAGATGCTTCAGTTCCTGGTTCCCTCAGAACCCAACAGATCCAGAAACACCTGCAGATCTCAAACGACTGACAGTTCACAGGAGTTTCTCAAGCACATCCGGTGTGTGTTATCTACTGTACTACTGTAACTATTGAAGTCATTCTCCAGCAGTTAATTGAATTAATTATTTTTGTGTAAATGAAGGGATGATGTTTAACCCTCCTTTTGCATTTGGTTCATTTTTGATGCGGGAGAGGTAGATAATTTTTAAATGCCACATTGTTTTTAGTACAGAACCAAACTTTGGGACTTTGTCAAGACTATCAAAATACAGCGGGGCCTGTGTATCTCAGTGAGTATTGACGCTGACTAGTCGCGAGCTCGAATCCAGGGTGTGCTGAGTGACTCCAGCCAGGTCTCCTAAGCAACCAAATTGGCCCGGTTGCTAGGGAGGGTAGAGTCACATGGGGTAACCTCCTCGTGGTCGTGATTAGTGGTTCTCGCTCTCAATGGGGCGTGTGGTAAGTTGTGTGTGGATCGTGGAGAGTAGCATGAGTCTCCACATGCTGTGAGTCTCCGCGGTGTCATGCACAACGAGTCACGTGATAAGATGCACGGATTGACGGTCTCAGAAGTGGAGGCAACTGAGACTTGTCCTCCGCCACCCGGATTGAGGCGAGTAACCGCACCACCACGAGGACCTACTAAGTAGTGGGAATTTGGCGTTCCAAATTGGAATAATAAGGGGACAAAAAAATAGAAAAAAGACTATCAAAATACACATAATTATTATTATTATAATTTTTAATAAAATTGTTATAGAGATATAACAATTTAAAATAAATTGTTAAATTTTTTATTTATTTTTTTGCGTTCCTGAGTCAATTTTGATTCGCATCAATTGTGGCTTTACACAAGATATTATGTAGATTTTTTTTGTACATCTATGAAATAGATTTGTACTTATAAACACCTCACTTACATTTTGCCTCTTTCCCAAACTCTCTCACTCACTTTTTTGTCTTTCATTGGGACTGCACACACACACACACACACATATACAGTCACACACACACACATACAGTCACATACATACACAAGAACACACACAAACACACACACATACACATCACACACACACACACACACACATACAGTCACACACATACAGTCACACACATACACACATACAGTCTCACACACACACACACACACACACACAAACACACACACACACACACTCACACACATACAGTCACACACATACACACACATAAACACACACACACATACAGTCACACTCACACACACACACACACATACAGCCACACACACAAACACACACATACAGTCTCACACACACACACAAACACACAAACACACACATACAGTCTCACACACACACACACACACACACACACACACACATACAGTCACACACACAAACACACACATACAGTCTCACACACACACACACACAAACACACACACATACAGTCACACACACACACACACACACACACATACAGACACACACATACAGTCACACACATACACACACATAAACACACACACATACAGTCACACACACATACAGTAACACACACACACACATACAGTCACACACACATACAGTAACACACACACACACATACAGTCTCACACACACACACACACACACTCACACATATTCCTGTACAAATCAGACATGACAGATGTAACAAACATATCAAATAAACTAAATGAAAGGTGCTACTGTCTAAAGGGGGTGTGACGAGGTCAAAAGTTCATGCATACATTAATCTAAATAGGGCTTGAAAGAGGAAATTGTTCATATTTTTACTCTGCAGTCATCTGATGCAGAAGCAGCTTACAGTATACTCACATCAACATTCAACAGTTCATGAGAGTAAATAGATTTATCTTAAAAACATAGTAAAGAAGTATTAATGATGTATACTTGAGTTGTACAGTTGTTTTCATGAAGTTTAGTTGAAAAAGAATACGTTACTTTCAGAACTTTTGACCACCAAGTTGTATTGAGCAGTTATGAGTAATAGTACAAATAATTCTCACATTAGATGTTCATATAAATTGTATATTATGTTATATGTACATCAAATTTCACAGAAATGTTGATAAAAAAGATGTCTTCACATGTATCACACCGGTTTAGCTGGAGTTAATGTATATTTTGAAATATCAAAGAATTTCTACATTTTATTATTTCTAAAAAAAAAAAAAAAACTGGCATATTAATTAATAACATTTATATTTGTCAGTTAACATGCCAAAAATATCAATCTTTTTACATGAATGAACAGTTAAGAATCTATTAATGACTTACAATATAGTTTTAGATGAAAAACATCAGGTTATGAATGATTTATAAGCTTGAATTCCACCGGGTCAAAACTGACCTGCAAATGCAAAAGATGAATGCAGATTCTGAACGCAATAGGAGGGTTAATGTTTAGAGTGTTGTCAAACAGAGTTTAGGTTCAAATGATCTTTGTATCACTGATGTTCAGTTATTCTAATGTCTTCTCACAGGACAGTCAGCGGACTGAGAGAGGACGACGTGTTTCATAACTTGCGCATACCAAACCAGCTCCAGACAGACCGAGATGAGATCAACCTGGTGATAATCACAGGTATATTAATCACAGGTACACTCGCAAATGTCACAGAAGTCACAGAGAATCAGATGACTGAAAGTGTCAGTGTTGTTTAGTAACCATGTTTATTTGGAGTCCATTAGTTAATCTGAACCTACAGTAACCTTATCGACAGCAAATGAGACTCCGGCGAGACTTTCTCAGCCAGATGGATCTCTTTTAGTCACAGCCGTGTTGTTTTCTGCAGGTCACGGTGTGTTTTGTGTGGATGTGAAGAGCTGGAGCGCATGTGTTTCTGTACAGGATGAGACTCACTGGCTCCTGCAGGTGAAATCAGAGCAGAAGAACGTCACTAACATCTATGTGGAGCAGGTGCCTGATGCTCTGAAGAACATCACTGTAAGATCATCTGACGTTAATGTCATCACACACTTCTACACAAGATTTAGCTGCCGCTGCATTCACACAACACACAATAATGCACCAAATACAACTGCACAATTAACAAACCTACTGTCTGACAAGTGTTTGATTTTTTTCCATTTATAGTCTGTGGAAATGTAGTTATTTCAAGCCAAATTTTCTTAAAACTGTCCAAAAATATGTAAAAGACATTGTTGCTGGGTCACTTATAATAGTGACATGAGGTACTTAGAACCCGTTTCCACCTGGTATTAAGATGCGTCTCGGGTGATCGGATCACATGTGGTCAGGTGAGACACATCGCTGTTTACACCTGGTCGTTTAAATGCGTCTCCTGTGAACACGCTATCTATCTACAGGAGTCTGCAGTTGCGTGTAAGTGTGTTTATTTCATTGTTTTACTTTTGTTGTAGAGTAGTATTCATTGCTAGACTTGTGCTGTTTGTTTAGTTGAACTCGCGTCGCTTAAACGTGTGTTGGTGTGTGTGCTACATTGTTTTGACTTGTCCCAGGGTATTCACTGCTAAATTTAGAGTTGTTTGTCTAGTTTGTGTAAAACTATCATTGTTTTTAGTGTGTCTATAAACAATGCTTCACTTGTTTTAGAGTATTATTTATTGCTAATGTTTAGCATTGTTTGTTTGAAGTGTGTACTGAAGTCCTGTTTGTTCCCACGCTTGTCATCTCGTGCGACCCTTAGTTTCGGTTGCCCATGTGACTAGCTTTGTTGTGCTAAGCAGCATTAAGGCGTCTCCAGCTTTTTTCACTTAACGGCTCGTTAGCAGCGTGTATATATTTGACGTGAATGCTGACGCGGAAGCAGAAGTGGTAGCCCTTGTGTAAAGCCCTCCTCGTGTGAAGACCAGCGAGTCTTACTGTACGAGTCCACCATAGCACTTAAGCATCTTTTAATTGTACATTTTCCTTCTACATTCTAATATGTCTACGTCACGAATAACATGTGCCCTAAAGCACATCCCTGTTATCTGTTACAGACAATTTACATGATATAGACGCAAGACACAAGACACAACGCAACCCACACAACCAACGGCCACTTTGCACATCAGCACCTGCTCTGCTCTCATTTTCAGTGGGACTCTGGAACTGCCAGTCAGCTGTGAACAAAGCTGACTTCATTCCAGCCTTCGCCACACAGTCCATCCTCAGCATCCTTGCACTGACAGAAACATATACGTCCAGAGGATACAGCAACACCCGCTGATCTCTCCAACAACTTCTCCTTCTCTCACATCCCTCGACCCACCGCTAGGGGTGGGGGAACAGTTTGCTCATTCCAAACAACTGGACATTTTCACCACACTTTTCTCTATGTAACAATACTTCTTTTGAATTCCATGCTATTACTACAATGCAACCCACAAAAATCCATGTTGGTGTCATCTATTGCCCTCCAGGTCAACTGGCAAACTTTCACGAGGAGTTGGACGTCCTGCTGTCCTCCTTCCGGGAAGATGGTAGGCCACTTGTGGTTCTTGGAGATTTCAACATACACCAAGATAAGCCCCAGGCCACTGAGCTTCATGCTCTTCTGGCCTCATTTGTCTTGGAAAGACTAAGCACTACAGCAACTCACAGATCAGGCAAACAGCTGGACCTCATTTTTACACGTAACTGTACCAACTCAAATATTCTTGTTACTCCTTTACATGTCTCTGATCACTACTTTGTTCAATTCAACATGACTCTCCCATCTATATTAAAACAGACTCCGCTTTTGGGTTCCTTTTGCCATAACCTCCGTTCTCTTTCACCCTCATGCCTTTTCACTGCTATTTTTACCTCTCTTCCCACACAAAATTTATTTTCCACCCTGGATGTAAACACTGCCACAGACACACTAAGCTCTACTTTAACAACCTGTCTAGACAGCATCTGTCCTCTCTCCTCTAGGCCAGCGCGTATGACACCACCCAGCCCCTGGCTCTCTGATGTTCTTCGTGAACATTGGACTGAACTCAGGGTGGCTGAGAGGAGATGGCAGAAATCTAAAGATCCAGCAGATCTAGGTAAGTATCAGTCTCTGTTTGCAACCTTTTTGGATAACGTTAAATCTGCAAAAACTTCCTATTACCAGAACAAAATCAACAGCACCACAGACTCTCGCAGCTTGTATAGAACATTCAACACACTCCTCTGTCCTCCTCCTCCACCGCCTGACACATCACTGAAAGCAGATGTCTTCACCACATTTTTTACTAATAAGGTTACAGCCAACAGCAATACATTCTCAGCACCACACCATGTCAAACACCTGTCTCCTGTATGCAACTCTTCTGTCTCTATGTTCTCTCCTCTGACTGACACTGAGGTCTCTAAACTCCTCCTCTCCAACCACCCCACCACCTGTTCCCTTGACCCCATTCCTTCTCACCTTCTCCAGGCCATCTCTCTGTCCATCCTACCTGCACTCACACACATAATTAACACATCTCTACTTACAGGCACTTTTCCCACTACATTTAAGCAGGCTCGAATAACCACAGTGCGGAAAAGACCTGCACTTAACCCCACACAAGTAGAATAGTACAGACCAGTCTCTCTCATACTATTCATGATGAAAACACTTGAAAGGGCAGTTGTCAATCAGATCTCTGCCTATCTCTCACAGAACAATCTGCTGGATGACAATCAGTCAGACTTCAAAAGTGGACTCTCCACCGAGACTGCCCTGCTGTCTGTCACTGAGTCACTGAGATGGGCGAAAGCTGAATCCAGATCATCCGTCCTGATTCTGCTGGACCTTTCTGCAGCCTTGGACACAGTCAACCATCAGATCTTACTCTCTACCCTCTCTTCGCTGGGCATCACAGGAACTGTGCTTGACTGGTTTAAATCCTATCTCTCAGGTAGGTCCTTCAAGGTAGCCTGGAGAGGTGAGGTGTCCAAGTCCACATCAGCTACTTACTGGAGTACCTCAGGGTTCAGTGCTTGGGCCACTTCTCTTCTCTATATACACAACATAACTGGGACCCATCATTCAGGCACATGGTTTCTCTTACCACTGCTACGCCGATGACACACAGCTCTACTTATCTTTCCAGCCCGATGACACCACAGTGACTGATTGAATCTCTGCCCGTTTGGCAGACATCTCGCCCTGGATGAAGGAACACCACTTGCAACTTAACCCAGCCAAGACTGAACTCCTTGTCTTTCCAGCCAACCCTGCTGTTGAACACAACATCCCCGTGCAGCTGGGTGCAAGTACAGTAAGGCCTTCCAAAACGGTCAGAAATCTAGGTGTAACCATCGACAACAAACTACATTTCACAGACCACATCTCAAAGACCGCAAGATCATGTAGATTTACACTTTACAGTATCAGAAAGATAAGACCCTTCCTCTCTGAACATGCCACACAACTTCTTGTTCAGTCACATATCTAGACTGGACTACTGTAATGCTCTCATTGCAGGCCTCCCTGCATGTGCAATTAGACCCCTGCAAATGATCCAGAATGCAGCAGCACGTCTGGTCTTTAATCAACCAAAGAGAGCACATGTTACACCACTCCTTGTCTCTCTCCACTGGCTGTTGGTTGATGCACGTATCAAATTCAAGACTCTGATGCTGGCATACAGAACAGTCACTGGGTCTGCTCCAGCATACCTAAAATCATTTCTGCAGAGCTATATTCCCACCAGAAGCCTGCGGTTGGCTAAGGAACGTCGCCTTGTTGTACCAACACAAAGAGGCACCAAAACACTTTCCCGGACTTTTGGTTTCAACATACCACGTTGGTGGAATGACCTTCCCAACTCCATCTGTGAAGCTGACTCACTTTCTGTCTTCAAAAAATGGCTAAAAACACATCTTCTCCATGATCACTAAAAAAAAAAAAAAAAAAAAAATTCTTGTTGCACTTTAATCTGTCTTAAATACTACTATTCTGATGCTAGAGAAACTTTGTAATACAGCACTTTTGGTACCACTGTCTCCTTAAGATGATTCGCTTATAATGTATTCCTCTTTTGTAAGTCGCTTTGGATAAAAGCGTCTGCCAAATGAATAAATGTAAATGTAACACTTGTGTTCAGATTTGGAGGGGAGGGTCTCTGTTTCATGACGACATACATCAATCACTATGTCAGTGTGTTACTGCATGATAATAAAGTGCAACAAAGTAAGTAAAGACAAAGAAAGGGCAAAAAAGCAGCATGCTGTTTCTCCCTGATGCAGCTGAAATTGAATCTAAACACAAACGCAACATGTCAAACAGATTTATCCATTTTTTTGTGGATTACCTGTATTAAAGGAGCTTCAGGTGTGTGTGTTTCTCATCTGTGTTGATATCAGACACACTAAAGAAGATCCATGAAGTTCTCGTTATTGTGATGTATCCGCTTTTATTTTTAATTTTCCGATTGGACGGTTGTTTCCTTTTAAAGCTGTTGTAACGAGAAGGACATAGCTGCAGGCATTGCTCCAAAAAGAGGGTGGGAGCTCCAAACTGCCATTGAAGATATAGAGAACCCTTACCTAACCCTTTCCCTAACCTTAACCTTGGAAGTGACACGCCCTTTTGGAGTAACAGCACCCTATTTTGGAGATTCCGCCCC
>NC_059375.1:44697107-44704607 GCF_019703515.2 Myxocyprinus asiaticus
TGTTCTCAGAGTTAATGGACGAAATCTGAATGATCATCAATGCACAGAGACAACAGACACTTATGAACGAAACAAAGAATTAACCCGAAACACTTCAACACACGTGACACACATACGCGCACACAAACACACACACACACACACACACACACACACACACACACACACACACACACACACATGTTGCCAGAGTATTAAGCAAAATCAGTGTAAGAACATGCATGTAAACACACTCTATGATCAGATGAGTGAATGTCAACATTCCAGCCTGATCTCATTAAAATTACATAACCATAGCGACAATTTTGCAAAGTGACATTATGTGGGTCATTACGTGTATTGCGACAGTTCTGAGGTGAAATGTCCACTGTGTGGCGCTAAAAGCGAGTGAAATGTTCTCCCAAACAGATGAGGTTTTTAAGATTAATGCTCTATTGAGTTTTAAATCAACAAAACCGATCTCCCAACTAGTGACTGAAATGGGTTTCTCACTGGCCGATGCGGATACCGATATCTAGACAGCAGGATGGCCGATATAAATGCAGATAAACATAAAACAATTTAACAACAGCAAATCAGATGTACACAAAATTTCTAAAGTGAAGCAAACACTTGTTTTATTCAATATTTACTCATAATTTGCATAAACATGAAAAGAAAAAACCTTAACAAAACAGAGAGTATTGACTATCCATTGACAAATCTATTGATAGATTTTGGAACTGACATAAGGGAATTTTAACAATTCTGTTAAGCGACTAAGCGAACACGGTTATCTATAATTGCAAAAAGGTCAAATATTGGCCGATTAATCTTAGTTTTGAGGCCCATTTCACAAAAGCATCGTAACTTAAGTAGTACTTGAAAATGCTTGTGGATTAACGAGTGTTCTGGAGTAATCGTACAGCGCTAAGAGCATCGTAAGGACACAGACTTACTGTATGCAGACACCTGCAGGACAATCAAGAAATTACACCTAATACAATTTAAATACCTATAGCTACACTTTATACTGAGGCTTTCATGTCAGGATATATGTGTTTTATTTATTTGTATTTTAACATGTCTAATACTACTACTACTACTAATAATAATAATTAAGAAAATGAAATTCTTAAAATAGATTGTCTAAATGGATGAATAGATTAATTAGTAAACAAATAAAGTTATTTATGTGGACTTGTAACAACAAAGTGGTGGCATGATTGATGCAGACAGCTGTATACATTAATATTATAGAGAGAGGAAAAAGTCATTAACTTGCTGCTGTGCATGAAAATCATCTGTATATATTTGCTCATCATCCTACATTTACATTTATTCATTTGGCAGATGCTTTTATCCTCGTCTCCTCTTCCTCTCGCCAGCACTAGAATTGTGTCGCATCGCACATGCAGCATTTCTGTCATCGTTTGGGAGTAAAGAGCAGACCTCCGCTTTATTGGTGAATGTCCCTAAGGTGCATCAACGTCTCTTTATTTTGCACTCCGTAATAACACAGATATTCAATGGATGCTTGTAATTAGCAGGATCATACACGGGGCCTCCACTGTCTTCACTAATCCTGGAGGCTTTTATATCGAGAGGAATATGTGAAAACGAAATATTATAAATGCACACCTGATTATGGAAGCAGATTGTGTAAAAGAAAAAGATCGTTCTGCACAAAATTATTGTAAAAATAATATTTAATATGAAGTTAATTAGGATGAATATTTAAGAAAATATTTTAAAACAAATTTTAGCGGGGTAAATTACAAATAATTGTAAAGTTACGCACAAATATAATGAAGTTACAATGACAAGCAGCACTATACGGTCACATTTCAGCACTGTCACACGGACAGCGACTCTCTTAAGTAGCACTTAAAGCGCGCCATTGCACGTTCATGTTAAGTGCAGTTTTGGGAAACGCACATAAAAAAATAACGAATGTACATAAAATTGCTCGTGGAAAACTAAATTTTAAAGCAAATTTCCCGCTGTGGCGGAATGATCCGCCCCTCCAGCTCGTCATCGTCGCCCCGCCTCTTAGGGCTGCCTTTCAGCCAGGCTCATGACGGGAGTTGGGCAGGAGAGCGAGAAGAGGTGCATAATTAATAAGCCTCGTTCTGACAGCTGTGAATGAAGCACACCTGATGTGAATAATGCTTCATCACTGCTGTCTTTAAAACGCAGAGCGTACCTCTTCTCGGGAGCCGGCTTCAAATCTCAATGTGTGCACACACTGGCATCCTTGCACAGCCAGGACCAGAGCTGGGAGGCTTTGGACGAGTTGATGCGTTGCCAGACCCGCTCCTCGGGCCCCCCGGGCCGATTAGATGAGTCGCCGGGGGAGAACTGCACACGTCGAGACCGCCTTCCCCTCTCACCTGCCGTGGGCCTGGGAAGTCAGGCGCCAAGGACGCCGTCACCCCTCGTGCCGTGGACCCTGGAGGGGAGCATGTGTAGACGACGGACCCAGCTCATATCTGGGCCATTCCAAAGACACTACCCCAACCTTCACAGAGCCCCATCTCACCGCGAGGATGCCAGATTCCCCCTTTGTTATGAACACTATTCCCCTTGAACACTTTATTATCCCCTTTATGGACATTTTACGTTTATTATTATTTCCAATAAATGCCTCTCCAAGGCTTGACGCCACACCCACTGTGTCTGTCTCTTGCTCACCCCGCCACAACGCTCATTATTTTCACATGCAAATAAGCTTTTGATTCGCTTTTTGATGTTTGCCAGAACTTTGCAGCTCTTCACCAGTAGTGCCGAACCTCCGGCAAACCTTTGGCAACAATGGACAATTTGCCGCAAGTTTGCCGCAAAGCTCATTTGCATGTGAAAATGATCAGTGGCGAATTTGCGGCAAACTTGCCATGAACTCTTGATTTTCATAAGGGAGAGTTTGTAAATGTAGTTGATTATGTAATGCAAATGTTAAAATAAGTCATGCGCTATAGTGAAAGTGTTTAAATAAGATAGCATTGTGTGAGGAACAGAGTGAAAAGTAAGTGTTTATGAACTGATAATCTGCCGTTTTACTCGTGATATGTTTGAAAGTGAATAAAAGTCATTGTTAAAATCATTTTGTAAAAATGTATGTATAGATCACTACGATGTTATCATCTTATAAACAGATTAACAAACGTTAGTTTTTTTGTACTGTTATTTTCTGATAACAGCACTGGAGTATTTTTTATTGAGATGTACAAATATACACTCATCACAGCTTTGCTTTAAATGATGTTTTTCACTTCTCACTAATCTCTGTTAAAAGGAATCAAACTCAGTTTGTTAATCTCACTGTTTCACTCAAACTTCTAAACAGGTTAATGAGTGAATTAGCATTTATAAGCAGTCGTGATTATATTCGCAGAGAACAGCAGTGACCGTTTAACAGCGTTGTGTAATTATCTCCTCAGTGTAACGACTCGTTTGAAGCGTCAGGAGTGCATCGCACAATAAAACATCAGCTCCTCACAAACCCTTCAGAAGAACACTGGATACACTGCAGGATCTTCACATGATTATCACAAACCTCAGAATACAGTCGGCTTCAACAGCGCTTCAAGCACACTTCATAAAATCAACATGAACATTTACATCACAAATGCAGGTTTCTATGTCTGAAGATCATCGCTATCGATTCTTGTGTAATGAAGGTCAGATGATGTCATGCATATGTTGAATATATTGTCTGAAGGAGGATGATTATACTGTATCTCTTCACACTTTTCAATAGTTTTGATTATCGAATGATGTCGTGATCGGCACACATGAAATTGAACTCATCGACTTGAAAAGGAACTTGGTTGTTTGACCTGCACATTGAAGTGGCATATTTAATTATAACGCCAGCTGTTCCTTTAAATTCAAACTATGACTGCATGAAATGTCTTTGTGTTTCAATTGTTCCGACTGGAATAATTTCACCTGTCTCACCACGTCAGTTATACACAAACAAACAGTTTTAGTGATTCTGCTGAACTCTCATTGGTTTTGTCTGAACACTTTGCATTGATTGAGGAATTAAAAGGTTTTTCTTCACCATTAAGTACAGCAGACGGGCATGTTTGCCCAAGCGGAGAGGCCTTACGTACACTTGCAAGACTTTCATTGTATGTGGTATCAATCACAGTCTGATCAATATGAGTTCATTAGTGTTGTTATGCAGATCTGTTGTCAAAAATGTTCAGGATTCACTCCTCTAATCCTCTAATCTGTCACTCCTTAAACTTTGCTCTGAGATTTGATTAGTGAGGTTTTTATCGGAAACATCTCCTGCACTTGTGTTCATATTTGTCTGGAATCGGTTGGTCTCTTATCTGCCGCTGCTTTATTTCCTCGGACTTGGCCATCTGCTTTGCCTCCGTGGAATGACACATAAACCGGTTAGTGGACACTTTGGCCCATTGTCTGTTGTTTTGATAATCACCCGTAATAACGCTCGCCATCAATATGCTCTTTAAACGGATTTGCCTGCTAAATGGAGTCAGTGGGCCGCAGTCGTGTGCGTGCAGCGTCTCTAATGTCATTAGGAATGTTTGTGAGGGGCAAATGAAATCACACATGAAGCATTGAGCTGAACACTGGAAGAACTCACAGAGAATCAGCTGGAAGAACTCATGACTCAAATAAGAAGTGTATTAATGATTGAAAGAACGTTATAGCTCCGACTGTGGGTTTCTGCTCACAGTATCACAGACGATTCATGTAGTGAACAGATCTATTTCACTCAGAGATCAAACTACAGTGAGCATTAGTGTGTGAAATGCACATAAACATTTTCTGTCATAAACAGAAAAAACTGAATCATCATCACTACACTTTGGTTTATAACTTAATTAAAAATTAACATGATATAAAAAGTGGCATTTCGCGACTTACAGACGACTCTGAATAAAACAAGCCCACACTCGATGTAATATGATGACTAGATCCTGAAATATTCCTCAAAGACTGTCATAACAAGCTATGGTGGCTTATCACTAATGCCGTCTCTATGGCGACGGCTTCTCTGTGATCCATTCACTGAAACTCGATCCTTGACATCATAGAAGTTTCAGATCATCCTCATTGGCTGTCTAGAAGAGCGTTAGATTCCATATGTGGACATCCATGTGTCTCTTGTGATGTAAACAGATCACACACACAACACTACACACAACAGGGCGCTCAAAGCACACTTTATCAACTGATCGAATAAGAAAACAAAGTCATCTGAAATTTATGATTATGGACTTGGTGCATTGTACTATCAACAAATTAATTTTTTCCTGGTATAGTTGACATGTTGGAGAACAACACCAGAGTTATTTTAATGACCATCCATACTTACTGTCTAAAAGATATAATATCAAACATGAATAATAACTGAAAAGTGCATTATTAGCGCTCATGTAGGGCTAACAAAATGTCAATATAACATATTTTCTATAAAAATAGAATCAGATCAAACGGTAATGTTTGTGAAACATTTGCGGCAATTCTTTCCGCTCTTTATGTCTTTTTATAAAATCCTCATAAGGATAGCCACACCAACGTGTGTGTGTGTGTGTGTGTCTGTTTGTGTGTGTGTGTGTGTGTGTGTGTGTGTGTGTGTGTGTGTGTGTCTGTTTGTGTGTGTGTGTGAGTGAGTGAATGAGTGAGTGTGTGTGTGTGTGTGTGTGTGTGTGTGTGTGTGTGTGTGTGTGTCTGTTTGTGTGTGTGTGTGTGTGTGTGTGTGTGTGTGTGTGTGTGTGTGTGTGTGTGTGTGTGTGTGTGTGTGTGTGTGTGTGTGTGTGTGTGTGTGTGTGTGTGTCTGTGAGGTGTGAGTGTGTGTGTGTGAGTGTGTGTGTCTGTGAGGTGTGTGTGTGTGTGTGTGTGTGTGCTGTGTCTGTGAGGTGTGAGTGTGTGTGTCTGTTTGTGTGTGTGTGTCTGTGTGTGTGTGTGTGTGTGTGTGTGTGTGTGTGTGTGTGTGTGTGTGTGTGTGTGTGTGTCTGTGTGTGTGTGTGTGTGTGTGTGTGTCTGTGAGGTGTGAGTGTGTGTGTGTGTGTGTGTGTGTGTGTGTGTGAGGTGTGTGTGTGTGTGTGTGTGTGTGTCTGTGTCTGTGAGGTGTGAGTGTGTGTGTGTGTGTGTGTGTGTGTGAGGTGTGAGAGTGTGTGTGTGTGTGTGTGCATGTGTGTGTGAGTGTGTGTGTGTGTGTGTGTGTCTGTGAGGTGTGTGTGTGTGTGTGTGTGTGTGTGTGTGGGCAGGTTTAAGTGGTTTATGAGGACATTTTTTTAAGGTTATAAACTGGTAATTACAAGGGTATTATGCTATAAATGTGGTTTATGAGGACATTTCTAGTGTCCCCATAATTTAAATCACTTAACATACTAAACGATGTTTTATTTAAAATGTAAAAATGCAGAAAGTTTTTTGTGAGGGTTAGGTTTAGGGGTAGGGTTAGGGTTAGGGGATAGAACCTATAGTTTGTACAGTATAAAAATCATTATGTCTATGGAGAGTCCTCATAATGATAGCTGCACCAACATGTGTGCGTGTGTGTGTGTGTGTTACCTGTGTATTTTGATGTAGTCACATTAAAAGAGATTTAACAGTCGTAGTCAATGTGAATGTGGGTTTGATTGTTGAACTTTGACCCCCATCATCATCATCACCATCAATTTACTCCAGCACACATGATGAAAGAAGGAAGTGCATAAAAAAAACATAATTGAAAAATTGTGGACAGCTACAATGAAAGAAACTCCAACCGTGAGCAGATCATTTGAATCTCCTTTGAAATGGACGCTTGTATTGTGTGTCGACGTGAATCTCATTAAAGGGCCTTTATGAGTCGACACAGAGCGTGCACTCAGATTCTACACATAATCTCTCGTCTTTCAAAGTGTTTTCAGTTTATTATGCAGTGCTCGATGGGGTCTAACAGAAGAATCGTGGAATTATTTGCCAGAACATCCTTTGATTCACAGTTTAAACACTGAACATGCAGCACTGGCGTTGATTCAGTTTTCTGTTCATGGTGTTTTACTGTATTAAATATGTTTAAATCGTCATGTTTCCATCTAATCGAATTTAATGCATGCGAAAAATCTGATTATCACAAAAACAATTTGCAGACAAAGTAGCGTTTCCATCCCATATGTTTAAGAGAACAAAATTGTCCCTTCTGGTATAAAATGTAATAAATGACGAGAGGTTTAGAGCGCACAGATACAGGAATGTTTTGATGTGCATCTGTATTTCTATAATCAGTAAATGTGTTTTGATTGTAGTTTATGTGCATGTCTTCTTATTGAATAAAAATGAATCCACCTCAAGAGAGGCTGAAAGTTTTTAAAGGAACATTTTGGATATTTTATTCACAACTTAGTGTTTCCATCCAGCATTCTTTTATGCAATATCCCTAAATTCGCATAAAAATAGATGGAAACCCAGACGCATCAGTGATCACGGTCAGACGATACGCAACAGCTTGAACCAGGTGAAGGTCATGAGTATCCACAGAGGTCACAGTCA
>NC_059375.1:44707107-44727107 GCF_019703515.2 Myxocyprinus asiaticus
ATGTCTTTAGAATACATCCAAACACAAGAGAAAGTGTGTGTGTGTGTGTGTGTGTGTGTGAATGTGTGTGTGTGTGTCAAATGATCCAGTAATCTGATCCAGCAGGGTGAGTCGGATCAGGACCGGATCTGTTCACATCAAGTTTAAACCAGTAGGTCACATGTCTGACAACATCCTGTCTTAGCTCTGGACTTCCCGTGTAAGTGTGATTTCATTCTTTATTAATCGTCTGATGATCATCAATAATGTTGATGACAGAGTGATTCTGTGTTCTTCTGTTAGAGGTGACCCCTTCATGACCTGCGCTGACCCCAGGTGCCTGACCCCTCACTTGCTGTGGAGAGAATGGCCACTGGTGCAGAGGTCAGAGTTCACTGTCTTGACCCCAGCAGTGACCTGTGTTTGAGGTCAGTGAACAACAGGTTTCCTACAGTTTACTGGTCAGTGAATTTCCACGATTTTTCCAGTGATAGGGATTTAAAAAATATCATAATAGATATCACCCTCAAAAAATCAATTTCTGGCCAACTAAATATTTTAAATCTGAGAAACTAGTTTTTTTTTTTTAGTTGTTGCTGTTGTTGTACTGATTTATTTATACTGATTTAAATATAAATTGCAATAAAATTAAATGTTTTAGAGCTGAGCAAATTAAACAAATATTTATATTTCCAGCTTTTCCATGACTTTTCCACTTTTTACCATTTCCAGGAATCCTTATATTAACATTAAAAGAAGACAGACAGACAGACAGACAGACAGGTGCAGATGAAATTCAAATAAGTTTTGTCATTGTATTGTCCTTCTGAGTTTAATGGTGTTTAATTCCAGTATGAAATCAGTTGTGTGATATTATGTGTGTGTTTGAGTGACTTTTATAATAATCATCATTAATCAGTGACCCGTTTCATATGATGCCATCAGAATATTGAATTCCATGATGATCAATAAATAAACATCAGAATGTGTTATAAATGCATTAATAAATGCAGCAGCCGCAGGGTAAAAACTCTCCTACCACAAATCAACAACGAGTTAACACTTTCAAATGCATTAGTCAAACAAATCAATCAGACTTAACAAGACAAAGCCATCCAGCCAATCACAAGCTCCGAACGGCTCTTTCACTGAATCATTAAACAACATCAGAAGCTTCATTGAGTTCATAAATGCTCATAATTATTGATCATGTCTCATTTGGCTCTGAATGTGTCCTCTTTATTGATCCAAATGTTGCTAAAAGCTCATCCAGCTCATTATTATATCAATCATTTCATTATCTTCAACTTTGACCCCAATGATGAGTCCAGCATGACAGGTGACATTCTGTCATTTATCAGTGTGTAGATGTGCATCAAATAATAGTAGTATGATGTGAATATTGTTATTTAAAAATAATGTTTGATCAGCAGTGCTTGAGTCTGGGGTCACGACCTCTCCTACAGGTCAGGTAAATTGCTCACAGTGTGTCTGCGGTTCAGTAAATGTGTTTCTGTCCAGTTCCTGACATAAATGTGTGTTCAGATTCACTGCTATTAACTCCGGATAGTGTTGTTGTTTTATTTGCTTCCTCAAGACAAAATCTGAGCTCGAGGATTCACTCTTGTGACGTTTGTGTTAGTGTGTGTGTGTTTTTGTTTGTGTATGTGTATGTGTGTGTGTTTTTGTGTGTGTGTTTTTGTTTGTGTATGTGTATGTGTGTGTGTGTGTGTGTGTGTGTGTGTGTGTGTGTGTGTGTGTGTGTGGGTTTGTGTGGTTTACGAGGACATTTTTTTAGGTTACCATCCCCTCCCCGCTGAACTCTCTCCACCTCCTCTCCCTCTCCAAGCTACCACGGCAAATCTGAACTCAATAACAGATTTCTCAACAATCCCATCTTTCTACGAGCAGCAAGCCCACCATCTGTCCTCTGAATTTTCCACTGTTCACACGGGCAATTTCCCTCGTTCTTCAACGACAGCCCTTCCAAACGCCTCCATTTTTCCACACAATCTATTCCCCCTGCCAACATCTTTCCCTCTACTTCTTCCTATCTATAGGCCACTGGAGTGGATTCCCGCATGAGGCTGCCTCCGCTGGAGAACCCCACCCCAGACCCATTCCCCTCTTCACTTTATCCCCCTTCTATCTATCATTCTAATCTCCCCTACTCCGGAACCATTCCTAGCATGAGGCTGCCTCAGTAAGCAAATCCGGTCCCGAATCCTTTCCCAGCTAACACCGACTTCCCAGCTCGTCATCCCACATTTACACTTCAAACAGCCATACCGCTCGCTATTCCCACAAACGCCACTGTTACAGAACTCCCGCCTGTCTCCAACCACCTACACTCTCAAATTCTAGCAGGTGCGGACAAAGACCTCTCTTCTTTACTTTCAATAATCCATCACGACAATACGGTCAGAACCATAGACTGGCGAGTTCTCAGTTAATCTAAAAAATTCCTCCCGCAGCGTTTTTTGCATGCTCACTTTCACCGAACTTTGCATCGCCTTCGGCCATTATACTGAAGTCATATGCTCCATGTTCTCACACAGACGACATGAACTTAACAAGAGACAAGAGAAAACTGCCGGTCCATCCACTTCCATTGAATTTCTAGGCACCCAACTCGATATAGCTAAATTTCTTGCTTCTCTTCCCAAAGAAAAGATCGATAGGATTATTTAAATCACTTCAAAGATCCTATCAAACCCAAGTTGCTCAAAGCGTGATCTCCTCTCCCTCCTTGCCCATCTTAACTTTGCCATGCACATCGTTCCCCAAGGCCGCCCGTTCATCTCACACCTCCTCTCTCTAGCCTCTTCCGTTCACTCCTTAAACAACATCGTGTTCCTGGACCAAGCATGCCAGGCAGATTTACATCTATGGCTAACTTTTCTTAGCCACTGGAATGGCATTTCCTTCTTCTATGACGATTTCATTTCCTCTCCTGATGATATCCAATTGTACACCAACGCAGCTCCATCCATCGGATTCAGAGGCTTCTACCAGGGCCGATGGTTTGCATCCACCTGGCCCCCCAATCTGATCAAACCCCCCCTTCCCCTCCCCCACTCGGCATCTTCCGATCTGTTCGAACTGTATCCCATCGTAGTAGCAGCCTCCCTTTGGGGGTCGGAATGGACATCTAAAAGCATCTTAGTTCACTGTGACAACAAGCCACCATCCAGCGCATTAAGAAAGGCAGATCCCGTTCACCAGAACTGTCTTCATTTCTTAAGTGCCTAATTTGGATTTCCATCCATAACCAGTTTATAATTAAAGCAGAACACATTCCAGGCACAAAGAACCAGATTGCTGACTCCCTCAGAAATTCAGAGCCTTGGCCCCAGAAGCAAACCTACTGTCTGCAGGAACACAACACTCAAAGAAAGATGCGTCACATTAGTTGTGCTAAACTAACCGTGAGCGCTAATTACAGGAAGCAGCAGTATTGACCCGTCACCTGTACTCGCCCCGCAGTTTCACAAACCACACAAAAACAGCTTGTGTTGAAATGATCTGACGGCAGTTTAAAATCTCACATCAAGACATTTGAAAAGTACCAAAAATAAATGATGGAGACCTGGTGAAAAGTTTACGATTCAGAAAAGAAGAAGAAAAAAAAAGTGATATCGGTTCATTTTAATAAAAATGAACTGTTGGATAATAAAAATGCCTGAAGTTGATGAAACACCCAAATAAAATAAGCTGATGCGTTTCCTCTTGTATCAGAACATTCATTGATCTCAAATCTTTTAAGAAGGAGGGAAAAATGATCAATGAATAAAGATTTAAAGGGATAGTTCACACAAAACTGAAAGTTCAGTCATTATTTACTCCCCATCCATATGACTTTATTTCTTATTTCACACATAAAGGAACACTTTTTAAATAAAATGTTCTGCTCAGTGTTGTCTATATAATGGCAGCGGATTGTGTCTATCTCTTCTAGCTTCAAAAGGACGTAGACATATTTTCCAGAAGTCTAAAATATAATTCAGTGAGACTCCTGCTGTGTTCTGAAGGCATACAATAGGGTTTGGAGAGAAACAAACTGAAATGTAATTTAGAATTGATTGAAAATCTTGACCTTGACCATCGCTTTATTGTGCATGTTCATAAGAGCTCAGTTCACGCAAGGTCACGATTAAATCTCGTGTGTTAGGGCGCTCACGTGGGAACTTGCTATGAGTTTAGAACTAGAGGTCGACCAAGTGGATTTTGACGATACCGATAACTAAGGTGTGCGGAAGTCCGATTACCGATTAATTGGCCAATAGTTTTTCAAATCAATTTATAGAACGTAAAAAAAAAAATTGTATTCTTTCATTATTATGGCAGACAAAGACAAAGAGTCCAAAATGAATAAAATCTCAGATGCAGTTTTTTTTTTCCCAAACAAAATCCCAATAATAACCAGAAAAAGATCTGGTTAATAACGGAGGACTTTTAAGTATAAACAAGCCTGAAACACGCTGGGGACTCTTATTTTGAAATAACTAAATTATGAAAAAACTATCGGCAACTATTGAACAGATTTTTGCAGATAATCGATAGTTCCAAAAAGCAACTAACGGCATGATTAATCGGTAAAACCGATATATCGGTCTACCTGTATTTAGAACAACATGAGGGTGAGTAAATAATAAATGAATTTTCATTTTTGAGTAAACTATCCCTTTAAATTCCAGTCTGTTGATTACACAAATCTATCATATGTTTTTTTTAGTTCACCAGTCATATAAACTAATGTTACAGTACTTTCCTTTTAAGAGAGCGGCTTCATTTCATAACTGATCCAGTTTAGAAAGACAAATTTCAATGATGAAGAAAATCACTTGTATATCACCTTTAAATTGAGATGAATGTGAATAAACCATTATTCTTTCAGATGTTCTTTTCTAATGTCTGCTGTAATTCATGTCGAGTGTCAAAGCTTGTGTACAGTGAGCAGATTTTCTGCTTTATTCCCCAAACAAACACAACAACCATCAGCGCAGATTGTGCAGCAGCTGGACAGGAAGTCAATTTTCCAATTTAACAAACACAAAGATAACAGGAAGCAGCGCAGTTTAGTGCTGTCAGTGCGCTGATGAGGTCCTTAATGAACGCCATTTCATATGAAGCTAAACTCATAATACTGAGTCATTACTGTTAATTAGAGGAATTACTAACATCATTTAACAAACGCACAAATAATGTTTAGGATATTGAAGCAGCAGCCGAAGCCATTAGACTGAACACAAAGCTTTTAATGCAATAATTGCATCTTATCTGTGCTGTTCATGTTCAAAACTGTGTCTGTGTGTGTGTGTGTGTGTGAGTGTGTGTGTGTGTGTGTGTGTAACAGCAGCTGCACACATTCACTCACTCACAAAAGCCGCTTCTGTCTAATTCCAGACGTTCATCTGTGTTCACACCAGAGTTTGCTGTAGCTACCTGAATCTACAACATTACAAAAATTATATTTTAGCAGTGTTGTATAAAGTATCCAATCATCATACTTAAGTGAAAGTAAAGATACTCTTATGGCAATAGACTCAAGTAAAATTTTAAAGTGACTGATAATTATCAAAAGAGCAAGTAAATGGTATAAATAATAACACAGCTCATTACACCAATGGCAACCTGGTTGAGTGGCGGTGTTGGAGTTAGAATAGTTAAAATAGTTTGAATAGAGTGTGTCAGAATACGAGAGTAAACTGAAGACTTGCTCTGATTCAGTGAGTGAGTGAATGTCCCACTATGTTGACCAGATGTGCACAACACAACAAAATAACAATGTAAACAAAAGGAATTATTTAACTTCTCACTTGGGCCAGTGATCAACCACCTGACGACCAACAGAACACCAAAGGTAGTCTCCTCCCAACTTTGTTCATTTTTACAGAAAAATGGTATCTGTGAAGAATTTAGGATTTAGACCCCATAACAGTACAGAGACTGCACTTATCAGAGTTACTAATGACTTGCTCTTATCATCTGATCGCAGCTGCATTTCAATTCTAGTGTTTTTAGATCTTAGTGCTGCCTTCGACACCATAGATCACGACATTCTCTTGAATAGGCTGGAGAATTATGTTGGCATTTGTGGACTTGCATTAGCATGGTTTAGGTCCTATTTATCAGACCGCTACCACTTTAACTGTGTAAATGAGGAATTGTCAAATCAAACAAAAGTAAAGTATGGAGTGCCACAGGGATCAGTTTTAGGGCCTCTGCTTTTCTCCTTATATATGCTTCCCCTGGAAATATTATCAGGAATCATGGAATAAGTTTCCACTGTTATGCTGACGATACCCAACTTTATATTTCTGCGAAACTTGATGAAATTTCACAATTCTCCAAATTAGCAGAGTGTATCAGTGAAATCAAAGATTGGATGGCCAGAAATTTCCTCCTACTCAATTCCAACAAAACAGAGGTACTAATTATTGGACCAAAAACCTCTAAAAATAAGCCACTAAAATATAATTTGACTCTCGATGGATGTACTGTTACAGTGTTAATGTTAATGTTCTTCAACAGTGAAGATCTTACGTGTTATATTTGATACCAATCTGTCCTTTGAAAATCAAATTACCAATGTTTATAGAACAGCATTCTTCCACCTCAGAAATATTGCTAAATTACGACACATGCTCTCTGTTTCTGGTGCCGAAAAACTAATTAATGCATTCATGGCCTCAAGATTAGATTATTGTAATGCATTACTGGGAGGATGTCCAGCAAGATCAATAAATAAACTTCAATTGGTTCAAAATGCAGTTGCCAGAGTGCTGACTAGAACCAAGAAATATGATCATATTAGCCCCATTTTATCATCGTTACATTGGATACCTGTTAAATTTCATATTAATTTTAAATTCTGTTAACTACAAAGCTTTGACGTGTTTCCACCATTACGATCACAAAATTCTGGCCTTTTAATAGAGCGCAACCGTGACCGCCCACTTTTTCAGCCGTCTGGGTTCCGGAAGTATTTTCCCCATTCATTTCTTCCTTAGACTTTTAATAAAATCCTTCATAAAAGAGTTGTGAGCCATGAACCAAACCAACCAGCTCCGAGGTGAATCACAACATCACAAACTTTGTTTTGAGGCAAAAAAGTATTTGAAAATCGGACATAAAGACAAAGATACAAGACTGTGTACTTACTGTCTTTCATGAGGGCACGGACTACAATCCCATGAAGCATTGCAAATGATGTCACTGAACAATTGGAATATATAAAACTATTGATTTTAGGTTGTTGATAATTAGTAAAGAAACAATATATTTTGCGTTTATTGGGTGAAGGGAAACCGACTCGATTATGTCATTCACAGTGCATCATGGGAGTGGGCGGTCGCTTTGAGGCACGTTTCATGGGTTTTGTTGGCCACGGTTCTCTGATTGGTGGATCTTTCTCTGCTGTATCATGGGTAATGTAGTTGTTTACCATGAATTCCACTATCAAACACTATTTTTAAACAATGAAGTTGAAATAACGCAGACAGATGGCTTCAACAGAAGCATATACCATCGATGAACAACCTCAGAGCTCACGGTAGGTCTGTCTTTAAAGGTTTATAAGTTATCGTTGAAGATCAATTCGTCTATGGGATAAATTAATGGGATTTTTACTAACCAGACCGTTGCACTCTATAATACCTAGAATGTCAAAATCCACAAAAGGAGGTAGATCTTTTTCCTCTTTGGCTCCTAAACTATGGAAGTGTTCCCAACACTGTTCGGGATGCAGACACACTCACTGAGACTAAAGACTCATCTATTCAGCCAGACATACACCTAATTTATCCTTCAACTCACAATTAGGCTGCTTTAGTTAGGTCCCATGCTGAGGTTACCAGTGCCTGCCTGATGTCCGACTCCTACTGCTATGTGTTGCTGAAGACGACTAACTGCAGCCTGTGCCACCCCGATATCACCTCAGTCAACTACGATGTACTGATGCCAACTAACAAAGGACAATGCATCTATGTGAACTTCTGCAGTTAAACCAGGATGGACTTCAAAGACATTTAGTGATTAATCTTACAGTTAAATTAATATTCTTTAGTTTTGAACATTGCCCACCAACATCTACTCAGTTTACTAATTTAAACAAGACTTGATTTAAACCATCACATTCTTCATTAAAGGACATTAAAACATTACAGACATTACAGCACAATGTTCTGTTATAGCATGATTTTTCTGTAAAGCTCCTTTGAAATGATGTTTGTGAAAAGTTCTATTCAAATAAAAATGATTTAACCAATTCAAGATTTGCTCGGGCAAGCACCATGTAAGAATGTTAAGTTGTGATGATTTTAATCCAATTCTTTTTCTGTTGATGTTCATACATTATTCTACTTTTCTTGTTATTTGTATCTACCATAGAGAGATAGTGAGTGTTACATGAGCTGTTAGTGTGAAATTAATATTATTGTTAAACATTTCATGAATGCATCTGGTGATTGATGGCGAAGGTATCGATTAGTACACAATACTGTGGTTAAATGTTGTAGCGAACATGCTATTGGCTAAATATTCCACATAGGAACAGTTCTCCAGGAAAGGCGGAAGATTTAAATTTGATCTCACATATCTTTATCAGTATTTCACAATGTTCATGTTTAAAGGAGCATGCATTAATTTACACGTCGTCTTGGACTTACACTGAGTGATGTGAATCAGCATCATATTTCTGGAGAAATATATTGGAATAAAAGTGTCAACAGAAATAGTTTTACTGTAGTAATGTAGAAATATTGAAAAACTCTCCTTAAGTACAGTAATAAAGTATTTACAAGACTACAAAGAGACATGTTTTTCTACTAGCTCATCTTCACTGGTTGCACACACAATAACAATATTAATATTATATACAAGTCAGATTCATGATGCAGTGATTTTTATGAGCCTGTTCTTGTAATGAATCAGAATCAGTTGACTTAATAACCTGATGGTACAAAACATAATTTCATGATAATTACAAATTATGTGTGACAAAATATTGTTTAGAAGGCTTTTATCATGATATATGAAACTGTTTACATAAATATGTTTTATTGTTTCTTAACCCTCCTATTGCGTTCAGAATCTGCATACACCTTTTGCATTTGTCGGTCAGTTTTGACCCGGTGGAGTTTTAAGCTTATAAAACATTCATAATCCAATTGTTTTCATCAAAAAGCATATTGTAGCTCATTGTTAACTTCTTAGCTGGTCATACATGTAAAAAGATCTATATTTTTGGCATGTTAAATGAAAAATGTAAATGTTATGTATGATGTCAGTTTTTTTTTTATGACATTTTTTTCTAAATAATTATTTCAACAAAAACTAAATATATATATATATATATATATATATATATATATATATATATATATATATATATATATCTGCAGCTAAGCCAGTGTGATACATGTAAAGATATATTTTTTATCAAGGTTTACATGAAATTTCATTTGAATATAACATTGCATTACATTTATATAAATATTTAAAGGGAGAATTTACTTTCATATTTATTAATTACTTATTACTGCTGAAAAACAACTCCATAGTCAAATCCAACAAATACAACTAGACAACACAACTACACAACATCTGTACTTGTATACAATGTTTTTAAACTAAATGCATGAACTGCTGAATGTTAATTTGTGATTATTATCAGATCAGTCTGTAGAGAGTAAAATGTGGACTCTTATTCAGACTATATATGCTTGAACTTTTGCTCTTGCCACACCTCCCTTTAGGCAGTTTTCCTGTGAAATAGTTTATTTGTTATGTTTGTTATATCTGTTTTGTCTGTTCTGTGTGTGTGAGACTGTATGTGTTTGTGTGTGTATGTTTGTAAACAAGATGCAGTCCCATTTTTAGATAAAATGAGTGAGAGTATGGGAAATAAGCTTAATTTAAAGGATTTTTAAGAAAAATCGAATTCATATAATGTGCGAAAATATCTGCATAATATCATGTATAAAGCCACAATTGATGCCGGGTCAAAATTGACTCAGGAACGCAAAAGATTATAATGGTTATATCTCTTAAATAATTTCTTCTAAAAATGGGGGGAAAATGATTTGTTAATTTTGAAAGTCACAAAATTTGGTTCCGTACAAAAAACTACGAGTTACCTTTACCGGGTCAAAAATGACCAGAACGCAATAGGGTTAAAAACAGAAGATTTGAGACACACTATAACACAGATGTAAAATATAAACATTTATTGTAACAAAAACAAAACAGAGTTAAAAGACAAACAGACAGAATGAAGGAAGAAAGTATTTAAAGTACAAACAGTGAACAGAACGTTTAATCGACGCTGCAGAATCAGAGCGGGACTCATGTTGACCTGTGAACACAAACATGACATTATTACTTGCATGTTCAGTTCATGAATGTGTTACATGATGAGATCGAGGTCCCGTTTACATCTTATATTCTCATTAAATACACATGTAAACAGGGTCAGACTGCAGTGATCGAGTTTAACACACAAGTTTCTCCATTATACTGATCAATGCAGGAAATTCAATCATCTAAACTTCTGTTAAATCTCTCTCTGATCATATTACAGCATACACAAACACTGCTGAATGTGAAGAATATCTGTAAATATGAGTTTATAAACTGCAGCAGCATGACTGTGATCATAAGATCTCACCCGTTTATGAAGGTTTTCTACTAGTGACGGCTCTCAGGTTAAGAGGTTTTAATTTATGCCGGTGGACATTTCTGTTAATTTTGCCCTCAAACATAAATAATCAAACTCACTTGGGTTTCGTCTCGGCATCGGTGACCTGGCGGATGTAAACGGCGTCGGCAGAGTGTGAAATGTCGCCCTGTTCCTGCATGTATGACGAGGCGATGGCGAGCAGAGATCCATCCACACTGAAAGACAAAGACGCAATGCTGGTCGGGTAACGATGGAACTGACACAAACGCTTCTTGTTGAACGGATCCCAGATGTTCACGAAGCCGTCAGAGCCACCTGAACAAACACACATCGTTTCATGGTAAAATGGCTCTTTACAAACATGACAGACAAACTGAGGCTTCACATTGTAGATAATCTATTTTGCATTGAACATGTAAAATGATCTCATAATTTAACAAGAATTGTTTTCTAAACACTGTCCGTTCTTTATAAGTCAAAGGTCGGGTTTCTGCACCTGTGGCGAATGTGTTGTGGATGCTGTGGAAGGAGATGGCGTTGACGGGATACACCTGCTCGATGCCGTTCTCCTTCAGTCTGTGACATTTGAAGGCGTATTTCTTCTTCTGCACCTCCAGACTTGGATCCAGATACTCCACTGCGACCCTGCCCTCAATAGAGCTCAACACGTAACCCTGAAATCAACCAATCACAGCATGACACCGTTACACTAACACGCTATACATGCCATAATATGCACTGATTACACTCTGTTATTGTAATTTATGATGACACTGCTACTACTGCAAAGATGAGTGTACAGAAGTGTGTTAATGTGCAGAATAAAGACAAAAGAATGATGATAAGAGGGGCACATCTTACTTTCGGCAGATGTGTGAATGGCTTTCGCTGCAGATGGCACGAGTTAATGGGCACTTGAGAGTTCCAAATCGCATGACATGCTCTTGGAACACTGTCTCTATGCGAACGATCGTACAGATGTAGGTCAATTTGCACCAGCTCGCTATAGACTCTGCACGCCGGTATGTTCATGTTGACTGATCTTTACTGACTGATCACGTAAACAAAGTAGTAGGTGGAGCTTCAGGTCACACCTACCGATTACTTTGGCCAATGGCAGTAGGAAGGTGTTTAGCAGCCGGTTAGTTTTCCTAAATGTTCGCTCTGGGGAGCTGTTATGAACCACCAAAACGAACTCAAAAACACCTTTCTGGGGAGCCTGGGTAGCTCAGTGGTAAAAGATGCTGGCTACCACCCCTGGAGTTCGCTAGTTCAAATCCCAGGGCATGCTGAGTGACTCCAGCCAGGTCTCCTAGGCAACCAAATTGGCCCGGTTGCTAGGGAGGGTAAAGTCACATGGGGTAACCTCCTCGTGGTCACTATAATGTGGTTCGTTCTCGTGGGGCACGTGGTGAGTTGAGCGTGGTTGCCACGGTGGATGGCATGAAGCCTCCACACGCGCTATGTCTCCGTGGCAACTCGCTCAAAAAGCCACGTGATAAGATGCGTGGATTGATGGTCTCAGACGCGGAGGCAACTGAGATTCGTCCTCCACCACCCGGACTGAGGCGAATCACTACACCACCTCGAGAACTTAAGAGCGCATTAGGAATTGGGCATTCCAAATTGGGTGAAAAAAAAAAAAAAAAAATAACACCTTTTTGGCCAGATTCTGTTCTAAATTATGTCATACCTGTTCGTTCATTGATTTTGTATGTAGTATATGTAGCCTTTCCTCTCTTAATCACTATCCAATTATGATCTTGATGCATTATGATATACTGTATCACATCATGAGGTTCATGATGATAATAAGCTCAGGTCAGATCTGTCCAACATGCCAAAATCCCTTTTAACATGAAGATGGCAACAGTTCATAGAAACAGTATTTCACAGGTGTGTGTGTGTGTGTGAGTTTCACCTGTTTGTTGGGAAATGCTCGTATGCAGCGCGTCTGATATTTCAGGCTGGATTCACGTCTCTGCTGCACGTATCCCATGTTCCTCAAATCCCACACAAGCACGCGCCGGCCTGCCGTTCCCACAATCAGACGATCTCCTGCCACAGACAGTGTGTACACCTGAAACACAGTGAAACAATGTGATAACACACTGTTCTCCCTTCAGAACGACACCATTCCCCTCACAGACAGACGTTTGATTACCTTCTCAGGCTGTGTGAATGTTCCGGCATTACACGGTGTTCTGGGATCCCACAGTCTCACAGACATATCCCAGCTGCCCGTTACCATGACGTTGACCTCCGGACAGTATTCCACACAGCGAATCGGAGCGTCATGAGTCCCAACGATTGTATCTGAGGAAGAAACACCGTTCATAAAGACACAACGACATTCATCAATGAATAAAGAGTTCGGATGAATTGATTCTTCTGTTGATTTTTTTTTATTGGAATAAAAAACACATTTTATTTCCAGTATTTTATTGTAGAGCATGTTATTCCAAATATTGTCCAAAGTTCTCCTTAAAACAATGTGCAAACTGAAAACTATAAAACAAGTACCCATAACAACAAACATCAGAACAAAAGAGCCAACCCGATCTCATGAGAAGTCTTATGAGTCTGTAATGATGATTTGAAGTGTAAAGAGGATGTTTTGTATGACGGAACAGTAATCGTCACATTTTAGAGGGAGAGTCACCTGATTGGCTGTTGCAAAAATCGTACAAATTCATACGACCCAGCTTGTACGATTTAGCAAACTCGTTTGAATCTGTACGATTTCTCTGTGCAAGATTAGAGATAGCTGTCTACTATTTTCATGATCAATTTAATATATGAATTGTTTTAACCCACCTTGATCCGTGGTCAAATCGTGAGTCTTTAACTGGTTGTCCAGACTGCCGCTCCACACGTGAGTCGGATCCTAAAACAACAAAGCAGAAAAAATTAAAATGTGTAACTCGTGGTTCTCCAGTGTTTGTATAGTAATGTTGGCACTCACGTAGAAAGCGCAGTCCAGCACAGGGGCCAGATGTGTGTATTTCATCCTCATGCTGTTTGTGCTGACGTCAAAGAGACGAACTGAACAATCCCATGATGACACCAGCAGGAACTGAGCTGAAGTGGGACTGAACTTCACCGCTGAGACACCGTCCTCCGGACCCTGGGTCAACTTGAACTCATTGGATCCAGTCATCTGAACACACACACACACACACACACATCACACACACACACACACCACATATACACACACACCACATATATACACAAACACAGAGACACACACACACCAACATATACACACACACCACATATACACACACACACCAACATATACACACACACACCACATACACACACAAACACGCATGCACACAAACATCACACACACACACATCACATTCACACAAACACATCACATACAAACAAACATACATACACACACAGAGACACATCACATACACACACATACACACAAACACGCATGCAGACACACACAAACACAGTCACACATCACATACACACAAACACACACACACACACACAGAGACACACACACACAAACATATCACATACACACAAACATACACACACACACAAACACAGAGACACACACCACATACACACATCACACACACAAACATACATACACACACAAACACATCACATACACACAAACACGCATGCAGACACACATCACATACACACAAACACACAGAGACACACACACATACACATCACACACACATCACATACACACAAACATACACACACACACAAACACATCACATACACACAAACACGCATGCAGACACACATCACATACACACAAACACACAGAGACACACACACATACACACATCTCTCACACACACACACACACACACACACACACAAACACAAACACAAACACAAACACGACAGATTCATTGATTTATTACTGGATTTATGAGTGGTGTTTTAGAAGTCATCACTATCACTAGAGTTTTTATTATTCCAGATACTTTGAGAATGTGGCAGCGATCCTGCAGATATTGTTGACTTTTGAATAACAAATTGCTTGTTATGTTCCTCATTTGTAAGTTGCTTTGAAATTGGATAAAAGCGTCAGTTAAATGACGAAATATATTGCTCATATTATGCTATATTATACACACTATAAAGTTCACATTACAGTAAAATGAATATAGTTCAAATCCAGATTTTAAACTCGCTGAATGAATCCCAGACATATAAACCCGCCCGATGAATCCTCACAGCAGTGTGTTTGATTGAGATCTGAAGACACACTGAATATAACTGATCATGATCGATTATCACTTTATGATCACATATTTCTAATTAAATCGTTAAAATGTTCGTGAGATCTCACCGCGCTGCTGTTTTCTGCTGCTCTCCCGGTCATCATCATCTCTGTTCTGATTGGTCCGTTTGAAACTTCTGTCTCTCAGTATCGACTCTTGATTGGCTATGAGGATTCGGTTCCGGGTTAGAATCCGCGCGAACACAAACAGATCAAGAGATCAACATGTGAAATGATTTATAGTCTGTTCGGTTGAATAACGCTTGTGTGCGTTTAATGTCTTTAAATGTTTGTTTGTTTGTTTGTTTGCAGTTCACGGTGTTTTGACTTCTCTGTGGGATCCCTTTATATATGATCAGTTTTTAAAGGCACACTCAATCATTTTTTCTTCATTAAAAAAGTTAAACTCCTAAAGACATGAATTGTGATTTTACAATATATGTATACAATCATGAGCATTCACATTATAATGAAGACCCCATTCACATCAGTAACCTTATATAAGCTGTTTTATTCTACATGGAGAGGGTCCACACATGGGGGCGGCCATCTGTGGATCACATGACCAGCTGAATTCAACTCAGTAACCGTCCTGTTATTGGACACTTTCACTCATTGATTAAAGTAATCATGACTGACTGTGAATACTACATTTCTGCTATGACATCTGAAACTAAAACTATTGATTTTAAATGGTGCTGCATCCAAGCTGCTATAGGTGTCAGTGTAAGTCCAAGATTACACATATTTTATTTTATTTTATCTTTTTCTCCCCAATTTGGAATGCCCAATTCCCAATGCACTCTAAGTCCTCATGGTGGCATAGTGACTCACCTCAATCCGGGTGGCGGAGGACGAATCTCAGTTGCCTCCGTGTCTGAGACCGTCAATCCGCGCATCTTATCACGTGGCTTGTTGAGCACGTTACCACGGAGACGTAGCACGTGTGGAGGCTTCATGCTATTCTCTGCGGCATCCACGCACAACTCACCACGCACCCCACCGAGAACCACAATATAGCGACAATGAGGAGGTTACCCCATGTGACTCTACCCTCCCTAGCAACCGGGCCAATTTGGTTGCTTAGGAGACCTGGCTGGAGTCACTCAGCACGCCCTGGATTCAAACTCACAACTCCAGGTGTGATAGTCAGCGTCTTTATTCGTTGAGATACCCAGACCCCCGAGTGTCACACTGTTTGATAAAGAACTGAAAATCATCAAATCGAGTCCAGATTTGTTTTGCATGTTCAGATATCAAGTGTAAGAAAAGTCACCATGTCTTGTACCACTCAGATGAAGAAAATCAATTTAATAAAAAACAAACAAATGAAATGGGTCATAAATGACCCCAACAGCAATTGAAGGTTAATAAAGGAGTCTTGTAAACAATATTAATGACACCCTCCCTAGCAACCGGGACAATTCGGTTGCTTAGGAGACCTGGCTGGAGTCACTCAGCACACCCTGGATTCAAACTCGCGACTCCAGGTGTGATAGTCAGAATCAATATTTGCTGAGATACACAGACACCAAACTCAGTGGTATTAATGATTATCATATTCATGTTACTCAAAGAATATTATGGTACATGTCCAAAAACCACAGTAGTGATTTGTTATTTGTGGAGGGAGTGTTTATAATATCTTTATGCTCAAAATGAATGTGATGTATATGAAATAGTTTATGATGACTCGGTTGTGTATAGATATTTCCATACATTTTAAAGTGAATCATGCTATGTCATATAGGGCTGTCTACACAGGTTATTATTACTTGAAAACCTCTTATACACAGAAATCTGCTTTTTGTGAATATACACTCACTGAGCACTTAATTACGAACACAAATACTTATTCATGTGATTATCTAATCAGCCAATCATGTGGCAGCAGTGCAGTGCATAAAATCATGCAGATACGGGTCAGGAGCTTCAGTTAATGTTCACATCATCCATCAGAATGGGGAAAAATGTGATCTCAGTGATTTGGACCGTGGCATGATTGATGGTGCCAGATGGGCTGGTTTGAGTATTTCTGGGATTTTCACACACAACAGTCTCTAGAATTTACTCAGATTGGTGCCAAAAACATCCAGTGAGCGACAGTTCTGTGGATGGAAACACCTTGTTGATGAGCGAGGTCAACAGAGAATGGCCAGACTGGTTTGAACTGATAAAGTCTACAGTAACTCAGATAACCACTCTGTACAATTGTGCTGAGAAGAATATCATCTCTGAATGCACAACATGTCGAACCTTGAGTCAGATGGGCTACAACAGCAGAAGATCACATCAGACACTTTATTAAGACCATAATGTTCATAATAAACTGCTCAGTGAGTGTATGTAAAACACTTGTATGAAATATACATTTATATGGTGTTCACAGATTTCAGAATGGTGTTCCTGATATTGTTGCTGTCCAATGACTTCATTTATTTAACGCTATCTAAATGATGTAATTACAATTGTTTGGGTCTAACAGGTGAACAGATATCTTCTCAGACACAAACCACTGTATAAAGCACAGTTGCACAGTTCTTCCTGTAATGCAACAGCAGGAATAATTTATATATTCAAAAGGAATATTCAGATTCAGAATTTATTCGTTAATACAGTCCTCGAGGAATAACAACTTTAGGTTGCTTTGATTAAAATAAAATAAAAATTTAATAAAAAGGTGAGGAAGCCTTTTAACCCACACTTGGAGTACAAGGCCCTCATGGGGGTTATAGTGATATCTTGTAAATATAGGGGCAATAGTTATAGGGCAAATTTTGAGTAACAGATTAAAATAATGCTTATTTAAAAATAACCATTTCCTGTTCATTTCAAACACATTTGTCATTTCATAACATGCCACGTATTCTATTAACAAATGAATCTCCATTGTGATTGGATGAGTCAATGTGAGCACACTTTCAACATTCTTTATAACTAATCTAGTTATACCCACATAAGAAAAACGATGTTTATAGGGGCCTTTTTATCCCAAATACTATCACTTATTTATAAACTTTTGATTTAATCACCTTGAACAAATCTGAAATGACAAATAAGTATTTTGTCTCAGAATAAAGGTGATAATTTCATGTTTTTTCATTAGCTACACTGTAAGATCTCATTATTTGACATTACTTTGATTTTTCAAGGCAATTGGTCTGCATGCTTTTTCTAAGTAAACACTTATTTGACTCAAGTAAACCGAACTTAATTTTTTAAGTACCGTTAACTAGTTACGAGTGATGTTAACTCATCTATGATTAAAAGATTGTTGTTTTGATTTAATTATTTAAATTGGGATATAACATGTCTTATAGAATATAAGGGAAATTAAGACTCTTGGTTAGACGTATGGACACTGGACTCTACTCAATACTTTTTAGTGCACATAAATCTGCACTTTAGTAAAACACAATAAAGAAGAATTACTTAAATTTAACATTCTCCAACAGAGGTGACATTAATCACCCTCATGGTGACTACACAAAAATCTCAATTATCAACCGGCTACAACAAAACAACAATAGAAGAATTAAAACTAAATACATTATTAAACTATTATTTTACTACATAAGTGCCCTTGTTTTGACCAAACAAACATAATTTATTCAAGCGCAAGGGTTCATGGGTATTCCACACAGCCACAATTTTGTACTTGAAAATTTGGAGTTAGCATTACTCGAAGCCAAAGTTAAAAGAACTTATATATTTGAGTTATGATTCCAAAATGTGACATTTGAAGTCATGTTTAATTAGGACCACTTAAATGTTTTTATTAATGACAACTTTAGAGAGTAACGGTAACTTAATTAAAACCTGTAAGAATAGTACAATTTAAGATTGAGTAAACTACTTTTTTATAATTTGAGATTCTGTTAGTATTTACAGTGAATGTGTACCATTAAAAAAATGATTAAATATGAGATCAAATGACCTCAAAATCAAACTTCAGACAGTAAATGCAAAGATCTGTGGTAGTGTTTATTACTGTTTAGTGTTTGGGGTTAGGGTTAGGTTAATATCAAAATAAGATTTGAAGGTGTAAAAATATGTTTCAGCTTGAACATGTTACACTGAAACAATCCAAAATGTGCTACAATGAACAGACAGATAAATACACGTGATGTGTTTCATTAACAACAGATGGAATATGAACAGTCATGTAATCATTTCAATGTGAGTTAATAATCACATACAGTGTGTAATCAACAGATTCATCCCGATCACAGTCTGTGCAGACAGACAGGAGGATGGAGGTGAGACACCTGATCTTCTTCTGAATCTTCTGATCTCTCTGCATCTTCATCATCCTCATATATATTCCTCCTCAACCCCTTTATACTGTATGAGAAACATGCAACATTTCTTTAAATGACGGGTTTACAGACTGATGTTGTGGAGAACTGTTCTTTAGTTCTTTAGTTTTAAGAGTTTGCAGTTTACACGTGTGTCCCACTCACACATTATTAAAGTTGATCAGACAGTCACGTGTGTCCCACTCACACATTATTAAAGATGATCAGACAGTCACGTGTGTCCCACTCACACATTATTAAAGATGATCAGACAGTCACGTGTGTCCCACTCACACATTATTAAAGTTGATCAGACAGTCACGTGTGTCCCACTCACACATTATTAAAGATGATCAGACAGTCACGTGTGTCCCACTCACACATTATTAAAGATGATCAGACAGTCACGTGTGCGCGCATCAATGAATCAAACACGACAAACATCTGCATCAAATAAACACACATTTACATCTCTTCAAATCAATTATATTTATGTCGTTGTGAATCGAGTTCATGAAACTCTCAAGACCTGTCTGATCGTTTAGTTTTAAATGATTCCTGTTATGTTGCAGATTATTAAATTAAATTACATACATTGTATGAATTAATTTGAATTAAATTGCATGTGATCAGACTTCACATATATCTCTATACAACATGCACAAGATTATTTTTATAATGAAAGTTCCCGAATTTATCAATTTACATGAAAGATAAACAGCCTTATTTATACTAAGAATTATGATTTTATTTAATTCCGATTATTTATTTT
>NC_059375.1:44732107-44757107 GCF_019703515.2 Myxocyprinus asiaticus
GAGACCTAAAGCAAATAGAGGATGAGAGGTTGGTCACGTGACACCATGCGAGGATCGGACATGTGAATGGCGAGCTATGCGCACTTTGCTAGTTTTAATACCTTTTATGACATAAACCGGTGAGATTCCACACACTCTGTTCCATAACTGTTCTAGGAAGACAATATGTCAAAGAATTCAAAATCGTCGGGCTCTAGAGACATTAAAAGACACTTAACGTGCTCAAGCTGACGCTCCCGAGCAGGCCTCGAGCCCGGGAGTCGATTTAGTCGGAGAAGTGTGGGAAATGTGGTGAGAGATGTTGAACATGTCGGCAATGCTGACGAAGGATCTTGCTCTGATATGTCGATCGATCACTGCCATGGAGATGAAATTTACTGATGTGGTCACAAGAGTGGGGGATGTCGAGAAACGGATCGACTATCTGGAGTCATCAGAGAGAGAATTATCTGCTAATACGCTGGTGACCAATGTGGATTTGGAGCATGTCTGGGAGAAGTTGGAGGACATGGAAAACTGTAGCTGGTGGAATAATGTCCGTATCGTGGGAATCGCGGAGGGAGTAGAGGGACAGGATATGGTGGAATTCCTGGATGGGCTCGACATAACAGGCCATAAGCTGGAAATCGAGTGAGCTCACAGGGTTCCGCTCGGTGATCCGCTGAGGGAGACAGGCCCCGATCAATTCTGGCCAAATTTCTGAGATCATCCAATAAAGATTTTGTGTTACGTGAGGCAAGGAGTAAAGGATGGCTTTCTTGGAAGAACCACAGCATTTTCTTGCTCCCAGACTTTGTGAATTCGACAAGAGAGAAACGTGATCGATTCAAGGAATGCAAGAAACTCTTACATCAACGGAAGGTCGCTTTTGCACTGATGTTCCCGGTCAAATTGAGAATAGATGCTAAGGACGGCCGTAAAACATTCACATACTCACAGCAAGTGATGTCCTTCATAAAGTCAATGGAGTAAGTCATCTTGTGGTATTGGACTGGTATTGAATGGACTGGCTCACTGAATATTTGCTTGACTGTTTGAAGATTCTGCGCGCTGTTTTTGTGCTGGTTCCACCTAGATGCTGGAGTTTGTTTAGTAGAGCAACACACCTTCAGGATGGTTTTGTGGATGGATCTACATGCTCTTTGTGCTTAGTCTGCCTATTGGCTGGAGTTTATTTTGTGGAGTATTTCTGGCTAAATCAGTGGAGTAAGTCATTTGCTTGTACTCTTGTTGCAGCCGAATGGACCGGCTCACTGAACATTAGTTTGACTGTCTGAAGAAGCTGCGCGCTCTTTTTGTGCTGGTTCCACCTTGCAGCTGGAGTTTATTGTGTAGAATAATACACCTTTAGGACTTTTTTTATGGATTAATCTACACGATCTTTGTGTTTATTTCGCCTATTGGTTGGAGTTTGTTTTATAGATTATCTTTTGCTGTGTAATTCTGTCTCACAAAATTTGTATAGAAGAACCAGACTTGAGCAATCCGATGGCAAAATTGTCGTGGGGGCTCTCGTAGGTGTACATGGACTGTTTGAGTTTGGAGGGATGGACGCCGGTTGGATGCGCATGTTTTTCTTTTTTCTGTATGTTTGGTTCCGGGGGATGTTCAGGGTTTGACACGTTGCACTAATGATGGAATGTGGTCGTTATAATTTTATTTTTGACACAATTATTTTTTCTTACATGTCAAAATGTCAAATGTTAATATGAGTGGATTGTCTCTCTCCACATGGAATGTGAATGGGTTGGGGCACCCCATAAAAAGAAGGAAAGTTATTTCTTTTCTTAAGCGTAAGAAATATGATATAGTGTTTCTTCAAGAAACACATCTCTCCCCGCAGGAAGCTGATAAATTTGGGAAGATATGGTGTGGACATGTTTTCTTTAGTGTTGGCTCAAGTAAGAGCAGGGGAGTCATTATATTGATTAATAAACATCTACAATTCAAATGTCTCAAACAGAGTAAAGATAAATTAGGAAGAGTCATTATAGTTTTAGTTGAAATTCAGGGGCAAAGTCTGATTTTGGCTAATATTTACGCACCTAACGCTGATGATCAGGGCATTTTTATAGATCTTGAAGGGATGTTGCAAACCGCTGGCACCCCTCATGATATAATATTGGGAGGAGACTTTAATATTTTGATGGACTCAGTCCTTGATCATAGTGAAGCAAATGTGTGTAAGCCCCCTAGAGCAACATTGATGCTTCACAGGATGTGTAAAAATCTTGGTCTTGCGGATATTTGGAGATTTCTGAACCCATCTGGTAGGGACTATACATTTTTACCATCAGTTCATAAGATTTATTCTAGAATATTTATATATATATATATATATATATATATATATATATATATATATATAAGTCCCTCATTCCATCTGTTGTTGATTGCTCAATTGGAAATATCTTAGTCTCAGATCACGCCCTGGTGAGTTTAGGGGTGTTGCCACATATGTAGAAAAAGAAATCTTATAGTTGGCGCCTTAATGTGTCCCTTTTGCAAAATCCTGATTTCCAACAAATGTTAAAGACTGAAATCGATGTTTATATGGAGACAAACTGGTCCTCAGTATCCTCTGTGGGTGTGGCTTGGGAGGCACTTAAGGCGGTTCTTAGGGGTCGGATCATACAGTATGCCTCATTCATCAAAAAATCCAAAGCACAAGAACTCGTGGAGTTGGAAGGGAATATTAAAAGTACCGAGGCAGAGTTGAAGTGCAGAATGTCGTCTGATGGCCTCAGAGAATTGACTAGATTGAAATACAGATATAATACTATTTTGTTGCGGAAGGTGGAGTTTTGGTTATTCAGGGCAAGACAGTTATACTTTGAGTCGGGGGACAAAGCAGGGAAGCTTTTGGCTAGATATATAAATCAGAGAGAGTCTCTTTCTACGATTCCCTCAGTGAAATCTGCTGGTGGTGAAATTTTTACCTCAGCCATTGATATTAATAATGCTTTTAAAGAATTCTATCTTGATCTTTATAGTTCCACGTCTTCGTCTACTGATGAAGATATTAGAAACTTTGTAGAACCATTAGATCTTCACTAAACTGACGACTGAACAAAACAATTATCTTGATTCTGAGATAAACTTGGAGGAGCTTGACGAGGTAATTAAGGCCTTACCTACAGGCAAAGCTCTGGGGCCTGACGGCTTTGCTGCTGAGTTTTTCAAATCTTATGCTACAGAACTGACTCCACTTTTGTTAGAAGTTTATACTGAATCAATAAAGAATGGAAAGCGTCCTCCAACCATGACACAAGCCCGGATCAGTCTGATTCTTAAAAAGGACAAAGACCCAAGCGAGTGTAAAAGTTACTGTCCAATTTCCTTGATCCAGTTAGATGTTAAAATTTTGTCAAACATTTTGCAGTTAAGTTTAACATTTCAAGTAAAGTTATGACATCTCTTATACATATAGACCAGGTGGGGTTTATTCGGGCTGCAGCTCTTCTGATAACATTAGGCATCTCATCAACATCATGTGGTCAGTGGTGAATGATCAGACTCCAGTCGCTGCCATCTCACTTGATGCTGAAAAGGCGTTTGATATGGTAGAATGGGATTATCTTTTTAAGATTTTGGATATGTATGGTTCGGGAGTACATTTATTGGATGGATTAAGTTACTTTATAGATACCCGGTAGCGGCGGTACAAACTAATGGATTAATTTCAGATTATTTTACTCTGGATAGGGGCACCTGGCAGGGTTGCCCTCTTTCTCCATTATTGTTCTGTCTTGCCCTGGAACCATTAGCAGCTGCGATAAGAAAGGAGGATGATTTTCCAGGGGTGGTGGCGGGAGGTGTGGTGCATAAGCTTTTTTTATTTACTTTTCTAAGTTCTCAGGATACAAAGTCAAATGGTCTAAATCCGAAGCTTTGGCTCTGACAGCGTACTGTCCAGTAACGGCTTTCCAGCCGGGCGCTTTCCAGTGGCCCAAACAGGGCATTAAGTATTTGGGGATTTTATTCCCAGCAAATTTGTCTGATTTAGTTAGAGTTAATTTTGATCCCTTAATAAAAAGGTTTTCGAATGATGTGGGCAGGTGGGCTTCATTACATTTATCGATGATTGGGAAGGTTAATGTTATTAAAATAAATTGTATTCCAAAATTCAATTACTTACTGCAGTCTCTCCCTGTAGATGTCCCTCTCTCTTATTTCAAGCAATTTGATAGCATAGCGAAGTCCTTCATTTGGAATGGTAAACATCCCAGATTACATTTCAATAAGTTACATAGGCCAATTGACAAAGGTGGGCTAGGCCTAACCAAGATTTTGTTTTATTATTATGCATTCGGTCTCAGACATTTGGCTCATTGGTCGCTTCCACCTGAGACAGCCCCTCCCTGGTTTGAATTGAACAGGAAGTTCTTGCCCCTATTTTGCCATTGCAAAGCCTTTCTATCAAACTAACCGGAGAAGTTACACCCCGTTATCTTGCATTTGCACTTGGTATGGACAAAATTGTCCAGAGTGTTTAATTTGGATGTTTATTTAAACGTAGCCTCGAGCATATGGCTGAACCCTAAATTATGTATTAATAAGTCCCCTTTCTGCTGGTCAGAGTGGATTGTGAGGGGGGTTACTACACTCAGTGACCTATATGAGAGTGGAGATGCTTTGAAAATTTGGTTCAACATTTTGGGATCCCAGATTTCAATTCTTTAGGTATTTACAGCTGCACCACCTGCTCTGCACTGTTTTTGGGAGTAGCTCACACCCCCCTAAAGCGGCAGATACTCTGGGAGAGGTGATTACTACTTTTGGAAAAGGTCATGAGGCATCAGTGTACTACTCCCTGCTAATTCAGAGTCTGGGGGACGGAGCTTTAACTTCTATCAAGAGATTATGGGAGAAAGATTTCAACTTGGTATTGGAGGAGGGAGTGTGGGCTAGGATTCTAAAAAACATCAAGTGTGCATCTAGAGATGCAAGGGTGTGTCTGATGCAATTCAAGATTTTACATCGATTCTGCTGGACCCCTCTAGATTATGTAGGCTTGGTCTTAAAGACACACCCACCTGCTGGTGATGCCAATCAGAAGATGATGGCACAACCAAATGTTGTCTGGGGGTGTGTTAAGATCCAAGAATTTTGGTTGAAGGTTCAGAGTCTTGTGTGTGACGTATTGGGCACTCAAATTTCATTTTGCTCCAGACTCTGTATTTTAGGCGATGGGGCGGTCATCAATATAGGGGATAAACACATAAACAATTGGGTCCTAGCCAGTGTTATGATCAACAGACAGATTGTTCTTAGGGGATGGAAGTCGGCTGGAGCGCCCTCATTTCAGGAGTGGTGCTCGGAGATGGGTAGGGTGTCGGCATTCGGGGAAATGTAATTTAGAAGGCTGGGAAACTTAGATTCATTTGATGGGAAATAGGGCAGCTATTTGGCCTTCTTGGAGGGCTCTCGGGGAGGGGCAGTGGAGAGAGAAGTTTAGTTTGAAATGTGTGATTATTATTTATTTTTTTTAAATCTATTTTTTGTGTGTGTGTGTATACTCATATGTGACCACAGGGGTGTTTGTTGAGGGTCAGGATGGGGTTGGGGATTGGGAGGGGTAATAGTGGGGGTTAAATGTTGATTCTGTGTATATATGTTTTGCTTTTCTTTGTCAATTGTATGAATCAATAAAAACTGTTAATCAGAAAAAAATAGAGGATGAGAAACCCTTCTCATCTGTCCCAAGTACCACACTGTGAGAGAAACACTGAATCCATCATTCCTTATACTCAGTGATACAGAGAAAATCCCCGATATACTCGCAGAGGACGACAGCACAGCCGCACTATCTGCTAAATATGTGACTGCCATTCACACTGTTAGACATGAATAATTCACTGGATACACTTCATATTGGATATATTCTCCTATTTTGCATATATGATATATCTTTTTATTCTATTTAATCATTCTTAGTATTTAAATGTTTAAATGTTCTTTACTACTAATTATTGTTATTTATTATTGTATTGTTAGCTTATTTAAAACAGTTTGTATTTACATAATCTTAAAATGCTTTGGCAATACTATACTCCAATTGTCATGCCAATAAAGCTGAATTGAATTGAGAGAGAGAGAGAGAGAGAGAGAGAGAACACATCCAGACAACATCTAGTAAGAAGTTTTTGTCGATACAGATTTGTTATTTTGTTTCCTGTCACAGCTGAATCTGAGATCAGCTAATCACAGGATGACCTCTGCAGAAGAGGATATTCATGTTGGAAAACACAACATCAAGCAACAACAACTCACAGGACAAGAGAGGTAAAGACGTGTTTTAAGCAGTCAGTGTCAGTGCTCTTCACTTCAGGAGCAGAAAGTGCTCAGTCATATTTCTCTTTGAGAGGAGCAGTATAGAGAGCCAGTTCAGACACAACTGGACATTTTTAAAGCAGCACATCCAGTGAAAGAGGTCTGATTTCCTGTTTAGGCTTATTTATTCATTTTTATACCTTTAATACACTCCCTGAGTGTAATATCAAAAATAAACAAAAAAGGCATTTTCTTCAGTTGATTGTTTACATGTGTGCTTGTTTGTGTGTGTGTGCGTGTGTCTGTTTGTTTGTATGTCTGTAAGTTTGTGTGTGCGAGTATGTTTGTATGTGTGTATGTTTGTGTGCGAGTATGTTTGTGTGTGCGTGTGAGTATGTTTGTGTGTGCGTATGTTTGTGTGCGAGTATGTTTGTGTGCGAGTGTATGTGTGTGTGTGAGTATGTTTGTGTGTGCGTATGTTTGTGTGTGCGTATGTTTGTGTGCGAGTATGTTTGTGTGTGCGTATGTTTGTGTGTGTGTGCGAGTATGTTTGTGTGCGAGTATGTTTGTGTGCGTATGTTTGTGTGTGTGTGTGTGTGTGCGAGTATGTTTGTGTGCATGTTTGTATGTGCGTATGTTTGTGTGTGCGTATGTTTGTGTGTGTGTATGTTTCTGTGTGTGTGTGTGCGAGTATGTTTGTGTGTGCGTATGTTTGTGTGTGAGTGTTTGTGTGCGTATGTTTGTGCGTGTGTGTGTATGTTTGTGTGCGAGTGTATGTGTGTATGTTTTTGTGTGTGTGTTTGTGTGTGTGCGAGTATGTTTGTGTGCATGTTTGTGTGTGCGTATGTTTGTGTGTGTGTATGTTTGTGTGCATGTTTGTGTGCGAGTATGTTTGTGTGTATGTTTGTGTGCGAGTATGTTTGTGTGTATGTTTGTGTGCGAGTGTATGTGTGTGTTTCCCGCTCTCTCAGCTGAAGAATTAATGATGATTTGAGTTTGTGAATAAACATGTTTGACTACAAAACAAACCGTTTTACATTCACTAAAAGTTTGTTCGGCACAGGCATTAAATTCTTTAGACTGATAAATTGACACTTTGGTGACAGAATTATTAAAGATAATCGTGTAAGTTTGTAAAGGGCAGTTTTATTATCAGTGCAGTAAAGTCCCATTAATGGTGACAGATGATTCTGTAGTGAGATCTGCTGCCACCTGCCGCTCACAGTATGACATCACATGTTAAAGGAACAGACCACATGTTTGCTCATACATCTGTTTAATAACACAAACATGAAATACACGACTGAGATAAACAGTCCATCAGTTTCAACACGTGTTCTTATTCACTCCATTATCAATAAGGCACTAGCTCAACCAATAACATGTTAATGTGATTATAAATAAATCTAATGATTATTTCATGTCATTATGGGCTTCTACATAAGTTTGACCTGTTGTAAAGAGTAAAACACGAAATCATCTTTCATCATGAGTCGTGTGTCGTTCTGCTACAGTGGAAATTCATTAATGAGGAGTTCAAACTTTGAAATAAACTTGTGTTATGTCATGCCAGTGCTACTGAAACATTTATGATTCCTAAAAGACAAATAACTACAGGAATGATGAACTCGAGATTTAGCAGAGACTTCTGAATCTCGATCAAACTCATTGAACAGTTTTTAGTAACATTTAGAGGAGTGTTTAGATTCATCTTGTGTTCAGAAAACATGTAAATACATCAAATCTATCGTATAGCTTATATATTATTGTAGTTTTATGAACTTGTCGACTGTATTTCACACACAGATGCTTCATGTTGGATTTATCCATCATATTCTTGATCAATAAACTTTGCCATGGTGCTCAGCTGAATGTTTGTCGTTCCCTCATAAATCGTTCCTGCAGGTGTAACAGTCAGTATTTATGAACAAACAGTGTTTCAAATGCATGTGTGTTTATGTGACGCATTCACTCACCTATTTTACAGTCTCGGTAATATTTCTCGATGGGATAGTCTTTAGTGAAGCCCACGCCGCCCATCCACTCGATGCATTTTGACGTGGTCAGAGACGCAACCTGCAAACACAGAAATATTACAGAACAGCGTCTCTGTTTTCAGACGACACGTGAGCTGGAAACACGTCAACTGACCTCAGCGGCGAAATATTTGGCCATACAGGCCTCTTTGATGAACGGACGTCCCGCCTCCTTCAAACGAGCCGCGTTATAGGTCAACAGTCTGGCGGCTTCCAGCTGAGTGGCCACATGAGCGATCTGATGCTGCATTCCCTGCCAATCACAAAGCAGAATTAAAACACACATCAGACTCAATATATCTGTGAGAAATGACATGTGATGTGAAAGATCGGTCTGAGCACACGACATGTTCACAGCAGCATTACCTGGAAGTCAAAGATTCGTTTGCCGAACTGAATCCTCTGTCTGGTGTACGGAACTGTGTGATCGAAACAGCCTTGAGCCAAACCGAGCATCTGAAATCATATCAACACGTTAGAGCCCGATGAAACATACACAACATACATGAATATAAGTTATAATGCAGAACACACCTGTGCAGCGATACCGATCCGGCCCTCATTCAGCATTCCGATGGCGTATTTATAACCGTGACCGATTTTCCCCAGAATGTTCTTCTCATGGACCTACATCACATGTTTCATGTGTGAAATGCACAACAGAACGAGACAGTGCCCGCACACTTTTCAGATTTTTAAAATCAGACAAAGAATCAAGACTGTGTACTAAACATCTTTAACCTCCTGAGACCCGAGTGTGACTGCTGTGTGCATTTTCCATTTTATTTTTTAATTTGTAACTAGAGGCACCTATTAAACAAACAAAACATGTTTTTTTCTAGAGCAAATCATTTTCCTAAAAATGTATGTCCTCATATGTGGACAGCGGGACTAAGTTGTGAGATTATAAATAACACTAAGCTATAGAAAGTGTGATTTATGATGTTTCCAGGAGTGTTGATTATTCATGTTACAGACATTACATCAGAAATTATCATAATTAATTCTGATTCAAAGTAATGTCCAGCATCATCCAATCACTGTCAACCATGTTAAAATAAAATGATACATTATAAATTCTGAATCTATGTACTGATTATCATTGTCACATGTCTGTCAAACATGTTGAGTGATCCAAACATCATCTGCAGCCTGAAACTGAACTTTTGATCAGATTTTAGGAGTGAATGCACTTAACTGCATAGAGAGCTATAGGATGCTCCCTTGCTCCCTATTTAGTGAATGACTTAACCTGCAGTGTGCTGTCTGTCTGCACTGGTCTCAGAACAGTTTGAAATGCACCTTATTTTCATCCTAACTCCATATAAAGCCTCTGAAAGCAACATTTATCAGTTTTTTGTACGCATCCATTTATTCTCAATGTAATGTACAGTAAATATAGGAATGCATTTACTGATGTTAATGAATAGAACCGTATTGTACAGTGATAACAAAATAAAATATAACAATTTATATTAAAATGAAATGAAATGACCCATAGATGTGTTAGTTTTTAAAGTTATTCAAAATAAAATGGTTTTCAACTTTTGAGGGAATAATGTCCCAAAATCCACGTATGTGGACGTTATGATTATCAGTGTGCCAAAACGTGAACAATGGACGAAATATTTAAAGCAGAATATCAAACGAAACTAGAGACTCTACTCTTTACAACCAAACCATTAAAAATAAAAGTTTTATTTGAAAGTTGCTGATTCTAAATAAACAATATATTTTAATTTGATTGCAATATATTCAGATATAAGTCATTTGAGAGCGACTCGATTGCGTCATTCACAGTGTATCATGGGAGTGGGCGGAGCTGCAGAGCTCTTATGATCCTCTGATTGGTGGATCTCTCTTGAGGATTATGGGTAGTGTAGTTCTTCACCAGGAATTTTGATATTGAACATGATTATTATTTTTTTTTTTTTCACCCAATCTGGAATGCCCAGTTCCCAGTGCGCTCTAAGTCCTCGTGGTGGTGTAGTGACTCACCTCAATCCGGGTGGTGGAGGACGAATCTCCGTTGCCTCCACGTCTGAGACCGTCAACCCACGCATCTTATCATGTGACTTGTTGAGCGTGTTACCGTGGAGACGTAGCGCGTGTGGAGGCTTCATGCTATTCTCCGCGGCATCCACGCACAACTCACCACGATCCACACACAACTTACCACACGCCCCACTGAGAGCGAGAACCACATTATAGCGACCACGAGGAGGTTACCCCATGTGACTCTACCCTCCCTAGCAACCGGGCCAATTTGGTTGCTTTGGAGACGTGGCTGGAGTCACTCAGCACGCCCTGGATTCATGACTCCAGGTGTGATAGTCAGCAACAATACTCACTGAGCAACACAGGCCCCATATTGAACATGATTTTTTAATATAATGTGGATTGATGTCTTGAACAGAAGCATATACCATCGATGAACAACCTCAGAGCTCACAGCAGATCTCTCTTTAAAGGTTTCTAAGTTATTACTAAAAATCTAATAAATGGGTTTTACTTCTGGAAACAGACTGTTGCACTCTATTTAATCATCATCACATCTGCAGGTTTGTACCTTCACGTTGTCAAAGGTCAGAGGGCATGTGGATGACGCTCGCAGACCCAGTTTATTTTCCTTCTTCCCGATATGAAGCCCATCAGTGTCTCTGTCCACGAGGAAGCAGCTGATGCCCCTGTAACCCTGTGAGAAATAAACACACATGACACCAGAAACATCTGCGTCTCCTGCAGGACTTCAGAAGTTCAGTTCTGTGTGAATGAAATACTGCGTCAGTCTTGTTTTCGGTCTGTTTCGTCGTGTTTCTGAGAATCAACACCATCTTTACAGTGGAATTATACAACATGAAAACACCAATCGTGGCATCAGGGTTGTGAGGGTTACTTTAAAATGTATTCCACTACAGATTACAGAATACATGCTGTAAAATGTAATTTGTATTCCGTTAGATTACTCAAGGTCAGTAATGTAATCTAAATACTTTGGATTACTTCTTCAGCACTGGTAGATTTATTCACTTGTTTTACTTTAAACAAATGACAAAATACACGTATTAAAAATATCTTCTGCAGTGTTGCTTCTAAAACAAGATAAAGAGAACTCATAGTGGTAAGATAAAATGAGTTTAAATGTGTGTACTAACAGCAGCGGGATCTGCGTTTGCCATGACCAGAAACACTCCAGCGTGTTCTGCGTTACTGATCCACATCTTGGAGCCGTTGATGATGTAATAATCTTTCTGTTTCTCTGCTTTGGTCTTCAGAGAGAATGCATCGCTGCCCGACTCCGCCTCTGACAAACAGAAACTGCCGATCTGTCAGAAACACAAACAGCATCATCAACAGAAACATCACTTAGAGCTCAAACACACTGTCAGGCGCGTCAGTCACCATATCGCTGGCGAGGCGGGTGAGGTATCGCTCTTTCTGCTCGTCTGTGCCCAGCTTGATCAGTAGGGTGTTTATCAGGGTGTTCTGAATGTCACACAGAACGGACACAGACGGGTCCACCTTCGCCAGCTCCTCGATCACCAGGATGGAAGAGAAGAACGTGGAACCGGTTCCTCCGTATTCTGCTCCGATCTCGATCCCCATCAACTGCACAGACAGACACAACGGTCATCAGTGTCACAGACCTGTGTGTGTTCAGTGTTGTTGAGATACTCACTCCCTGCTCAAACAGAGACCGGATCACTTCTGCGTCCATCGCAGAGTTCTCATCCATCTTTGACACAAACGGAGCGATGCGTTCCTGAGCGAATTTCTTCACTAGTCAAGAGAACAGGACGCAGTTACTGCAGCTGAAGATCAGCATTACACATTAAAGAATGTTTATTTCCTCACCTGCGTCTCTCATCATAGTCTCTTCCTCAGAGTAACTCTGCAGTGGAGGAAACGTCGCCGCTCTGATTGTGTCCTGATGAGCTGCAGTTTCTGCAGTCACTGCACGCGAGCACAAGAGTCTCACAGCAGCATGTGAACGAGACACCTGCACACAACATCACAAATACACCTCATGGGATTAATAAAGTACATCTGATAAATACAGACCATCTCACAACAAACTACAGGACAAATAATCATGTGTAACATTAATTTACCAAATGTTGAAATACATTTACAGAACAGGTTATGAGCATTTTCACTAGTTGTAATTCAATTGTTAATATCAGAAATGCTATTTGTATTAGTAAGTGCTGATGACAGAAACTAATAATGAATTATAGATATCTAGAGTGACTGAAAGGTCATTGTGAAATTCTACTAATGGAAATGCAATAACAGATATCAAGAATTCAGGTTTTTACTAGTTTAAATTGTTATTTTTTATATCAAGAACGTGTATTTCTGTAAGTAATTGCATCATTTTAATATAAATCGCGTTTTTACAAGTGCAAACCTATTTCTTTATATGCAAATGAGCACATTCATTAATAACTCCATTGCTGATGTTATTAAGAATGAGCATTTTAATGAGTAAAAGTCGAAATGTTAATATCTAGTTCTTATCCTGCACATGATTAAAAGTCAGTTGGACTTGTGTGAATATAATGAACACGGAACATAAACACATATGTTTGACAGTGACAGCAGGTTATAAATGATAATTAATGATATTTCTTCTGAATGTCACATATAAACTCTGTAGATTATTATGAAATGCCCAGTTTCGTCACATCGTTACTTTGTTTATTTCATTTAGAATATGTGTCATATATCAGCTGTCAATACATGTCGATTACATCGTATAAATGAAAACATTAGTTGTGTTTATTTCTCTCACCTTTCGCAGCATTGTGAACACGGGCGCCGCCATTCCGGCTCTGCGTCACCGTGAAAAGTGTCCGGATGAAACAAACACCCGCAATCACATCCAGAAATGGGATATTTTAATGCTAATGATCTGCATGTGATTTCTGTAAATTATTCATATTTTATGACTTTTTTGGTCCCTAACTTTAAATTTATACAAAATGGAACCAAATGAAGAGTTACAATTAGTGTGTTTATAATGTTTCTGTTTGAAACTCTCAAGGTCATACTTCTGATCTGACCAATGTCTGACCACAGTCGGGCATCTTTGAAATGCTGTCGGGAGGTTATTTTCAGTCATGATAGTACAGATTCTGTCTACTTGAATGGAGAAAGATCGAAATATCCAAAACGGTTTTACGATCAAAGAGCCTGCTTCAAATAAGCAGTACAATCTGACAATGCTAGTATCATAAATTGTTCTTCTTTACCTCATATTACGTTAAAAAACGCAATTTTCCCACCTTGTATAGACTCTACCCTCCCTAGCAACCGGGCCTATTTGGTTGCTTAGGAGACCCGGCTGGAGTCACTCAGCACGCCCTTGATTCGAACTCACAACTCCAGGTGTGATAGTCAGCGTCTTTATTCGTTGAGATACCCAGACCCCCGAGTGTCGCACTGTTTGATAAAGAACTGAAAATCATCAAATCGAGTCCAGATTTGTTTTGCATGTTCAGATATCAAGTGCAAGAAAAGTCACCATGTCTTGTACCACTCAGATGAAGAAAATCATTTAAATAAAAAACAAACAAATGAAATGGGTCATAAATGACCCCAACAGCAATTGAAGGTTAATAAAGGAGTCTTGTAAACAACATTAATGATATTTAAATGTGCTGTAGGTGAAAGAAATGCTTGTAAAGAAAAACAAACATCACATCATGAAGTTAATGACTCTACAAACATAAATAGACTTCACATAAAATCTTATACACAATCACAAATCCTTCAGAAAGGTCAAATCATTGTAAACATTATCGTGAATCAAACATGTTGTGAGGAGAATCAGTTATTCATCCGTAATAACACCTGAAACTCAAGTGTTTGTGTTTGTGTGTGTGTATGGAGACGATCTCGTGTATGTCTCGCTCAAACGCTCTCGACACGTCCATCAGCAGTTTCTCTGTGTTGACGGACTCTTCTGGACAAACCGACACTTGATGAAGAACTTCCTTCTTTAATTCCAGCAGGAAACGAGTCTTCAGTTTGTTCAGCTCTTTAGCAAGAACCTTCAAAACTCCAGAAGACGCCTGATTTTCTGTAATGAGATGATCAATGAGACACTTCAGACACACAAACATCTTCAGTTGTCAATTAGACTTTGACTGACACTCTGAATAAATCTGGAGCTTCACTTCAACAGTACGCAACCAGAATCCTGCAGTATGTCACATTTACTGTCCAACACTTCAGTCGTGTGGTGTTTGTGGTGATTTCTGTACCACACGCTGATGTCATTGTCTGAGAAATGATCCGTCTGCACATCTGATCAGCCTGATGAAGAACACTAGATGCACAAACCTGTCTGTCTGCTTCCTGAAACAGAGAGAGAGACAGAAGATCAGAGACAGACAGTTGTGATGAACAGAAACCTGTTGCGTTCACAACGGAAAACAAAGAACACAACAAATCTGTATATCACTTTCCAAACATGTGCTATTTAAATAAATCTTACACAATTCTGACTTTCAGCTCAAATGAGATTTGTTTGTTTTGTTCGGTTGTTCACATGAGCTTTCATATCAGACACTGATTTAAACAGACGACACTCCTCAACTGACCTGCACGTCTAAAAGACTCTTCTTTCAAGACAAGTTTATTTGTATAGCAGTTTACACAACAGGTGTTGTTTCAAAGCAGCTGTACATGAAATTATGCTATAACAGAAAATGAATTAATATAAAGCCAATATTAGTTATTTAAGTTTAGAACTATTAGTGGTTAAAATTATTAAACTAAGTGTTGAGGGTCAATGATTGAACAACATGATTTTATATGAACTATAAGTTTTAGTGTTAAAGTCCTTGAAGTCATCCCGAAAATACACGTAGATGCATTGTCCTTTGATTTGGGCCGATGAAGGCTTTTGTTAGTGGTTAATTTATTTTCTATGTCGTTTAAGAGAGTGTTGTCCCTCCTTTGGCCATGTTGATATAGGTATCATTCAGTGAGGAGCGTCGCAGTCCCGCTGGAAGCTGATGGCAGGTAATTTTGGTGCCATCCTGAGCCCATGCTTCAGACAGAGGCTCATGAAGAATCTCATGTCTTTGAGTTGGCATCAGTTCATCCTCTGTGAAGTCTCTCTTAGTAGACTGAAGTGAAGTCTGGCTGGCACATGCTGCAGTTAATCATCACTCAGTGACACAGTGGGAATCAGACATCAGGAAGGACTGGAGATGGATCTGGCAGATTCTGGTAACCTCGGGATATAATCCTGGTTTAGACAGGGAAAGAAATAGAATAATATTAGCATAGATGCCATTCACTTTAAAGCAGGGTTAAAGAATAAGAGAAATGTTTCTGGTTCCAACAGATCTAACTAAAGCAACCTAATTGTGAGTTGATGGATAAATTCGGTGTATGTCTGGATAAATAGATGAGTCTTTAGTCTAGACTTAATCTGAGTGAGTGTGTCTGCATCCCGAACAGTGTTAGGGAGACTATTCCATAGTTTAGGAGCCAAATAGAAAAAGGATCTACTTCCTTTTGTGGATTTTGATATTCTAGATACTATTAACAGCCAGAATGAACGTGATGGAATATAGCATGTCAGAAGGTCACTTAAGTACTGTGGAGCTAGACCATTCAAAGCTTTGTATGTAGTTAACAGAATTTAAAATTAATATGAAATTTAACAGGTATCCAATGTAACGATGATAAAATGGGGCTAATATGATCATATTTCTTGGTTCTAGTCAGCACTCTGGCAGCTGCATTTTATTGATCTTGCTGGACATCCTCCCAGTAATGCATTACAATAATCTAATCTTGAGGTCATGAACGCATTAATTAGTTTTTCGGCATCAGCAACAGAGAGCATGTGTCGTAGTTTAGCAATATTTCTGAGGTGGAAGAATGCTGTTCTATAAACATTGGTAATTTGATTTTCAAAGGACAGATTGGTATCAAATATAACACGTAAGCTCTTCACTGTTGAAGAACATTAACATTAACACTGTAACAGTACATCCATCGAGAGTCAAATTATATTTTAGCGGCTTATTTTTAGAGGTTTTTGGTCCAATAATTAGTACCTCTGTTTTGTTGGAATTGAGTAGAAGGAAATTTCTATTCAAGCCATTTTCAACAGAATGTATATCAAGAGTGCTAGAGAAAACTGTATTTATATTTTCTGTTATTACATCAAGTTCTTCTAGACTTTTTGGCTTACTGAGTATGTGAGACAATTTTGGAAGATTATTAATGAAGCTATCTTTAGTGGTCAAAAGAATAGTTCTACCTGAACGATAGCGTGGTGTAGATTGAGTGACATTAGCTGACTGCAGCAAACAAGAGACGAGGTAATGATCCGAGATGTCATCACTCTGCAGCAGAATTTCTATAGTATCAACATCAACTCCATATGACAGAATTAAATCTAGTGTATGATTATGGCGATGAGTTGGTCATGTCACATTTTGACTGACTCCAAGAGAGTAGTTGAGAATATTGATAAATGCTAATCCCAATGTGTCATTTTCATTATCTATGTGAATGTTAAAGTCACCAACAATTAAAGCTCTATCTACAGTAACTACTAGATCAGACAGAAAATCTGCAAATTCACCAAGGAAATCAGAATAAGGCCCGGGTGATCTATATACTGTAGCAAGGGCAAAAGACGAAAGAGATTTTTTATTTATATCTGACGGTGTCACATTAAGCATTATTAGTTCAAAAGACTTAAACTTATATCCTGTCCTCTGAGTAACACCAGAAACTTCACTGTAAATTGTAGCAACACCTCCTCCTCGACCCTTCAGATGAGACTCATGTTTATAACAATAACCTGGTGGAGTAGATTCATTTAAATTAATATATTCATCCGGTTTAAGCCAGGTTTCAGTCAGACAGAGCACATCCAAACTATGATCTGTGATAATTTAATTTACAATTAGTGCTATGGTTGAAAGAGATCTAATGTTTAGTAGCCCAACCTTTAAATTATGTTTATCTTCAATTTCTTTGTTGTTGTTATTTTCAAGTTTGACCTTAATCATATTTTTTCTAAATGATTTAGTGAGGGGTTTGTGTTTGGTAGTTCGGGTAACAGACGCAGTCTCTATATGATATCTAGGTGATACAGTCTCTATGTGTTGTAGTTTATGTGACCTGTGTGACATCTCAAGGCAGCTAGCAGACGTTCAGATTAACCAGTTTGTCTGCTTCCTGACCTGGGCCCCAGTTAGTCAAATACTATCACTATTAAGACTATGAGCCAAATTACTAGAGAGGAGAGCGGCACCTTCCCTGGAGGGATGGAGTCCATCTCTCTTTAGCAGGTCAGGTCTTCCCCAAAAACTCTTCCAATTGTCTATAAATCCTATGCTATTCTCAGGACACCACTCAGACATCCAGCCTTTCAGTGACACTAATCTACTATAAACCTCGTCACCACAACGAGTAGGGAGGGGACCAGAGCATATTACAGTGTCTGACATCATTTTTGCAAGTTCACACACCTCTTTAACATTATCTCTAGTGATCTTTGACTGGCGAAGCTGGACATCATTAGTGCCGACATGAATAACAATTTTAGAAAATCTACGTTTAGCATTAGCTAGCACTTGTAAATTTGATCTGATGTCAGATGCTCTGGTACCGGAAATGCATTTAACAATGTTGGCTGGAGTCTCTATTTCCATGTTCCTTACAATAGAATCACCAATTATTAAGGCTCCTTCAACATGATTCTCAGTGGGTGCATCACTGAGTGGGGAGAATCGATTGGAAACCCTAACAGGAATGGGAGAGTGGTGTCACTTTGCTGAGCGAGTATGCCGCCGAGACGTCACCCAACCGCCATGCTGCAGGGGCTCTACAGCCGGAACCAATGTGTGTGTGTGTTGCTCGCAGTACTGCCCGCATCCAAAACAGTATCTACAGGCTTCTCTTTCTCACTGACCTCCACTAGCGTTCGGATGCATGTCTCTAACTCATTAACCTTCTCCGTCAGCCTGACTAATTCCTTACATTTATCACATGTAAATCCCTCACTGCTGATGGAAGAAGCTATAGTAAACATGTGGCATGTAATGCAGGAAGCAATAACATGAGTGGATGTCATGACTTACCGCAATTGTTTGTTGTTGTTGTCGTGGTGGTTTTTGATCAGCAGCAGTTTGAGATCGATGTGAATCCCTCATGTAATTGTTGTTGTTGAGGTGGTTCCTGTTCACCAGTGGTTTGAGATTGATGCAATGATCCGTGTAAAAAATGCGTGCGGTAAAGCACACAGTTTAATCGCGATAAAAGTGGAAGGGCGGGTGTGCGCGGTACAATGCACGTAGTTGTATCGTGTTACAAAGTATAAAAGCGGAAAAAACAATGCGTGCAAAAAAACGGGAGAGATTAAAGATTAAACACTGAAAATAGAAAGATAAGCAATGCTAAGCAGGCTACAAACATGATAATATAAGGTGTTTCATATATTAATGAAGTCTAACAATGTTTTAAAAAAAAGACATATTGATCGTCATGACCTCTTTATGGAAGGAGGAAACTGTTGTGTCACTGATGATGTCTGTTGAGAAGTGAAAGACACATTGAAGTTTGTTTTAGACAGGAAGTGACCAACCTTCTGCTGTGAATTGTCCTGAATGGGCCTCAGCGGGTTTTCCAGAGCAAACACCAACATGTCCATCATCTTCAATCTTCAGGAGAAACAAAGAGGAATACATGACTAACTTTAAACATCTTCTCTGGAGCTGAAACTGATACTGCTGTTCAAAACATTTGACCATTGAAATGCCCCATGACCTTTGGTGATGTCCATGTGAAATAAATCTTCAATAAATCCTGAGATTTAAAGGCAGTTACTATCAACATCATGCACAATCTTAGTCAATGAAATGTTTAAGATCAAAAATAGAAGTAAAATTATTTACTATAGAAATATCCATGACTTTTAAGATATAATTGTAACTTTTCCAGGACTAGAAATCATTATTTTGAAATGTTACTTTATTTCCATGTTTTTCATGACTGCTGAACCCTGTATATAATAAACAACAGTGAATCTCCTACACATCTGCATCTGTGATGTTCTCCGTGTTGTCCACCGTCAGGCTCTGCTGCTCCCAGGAGTTTCTGGTGGGATCTGGAGGCTCCATACGGACGCTCATTTGCTGCAGAACTTCATCAGGAACACGCTGAGATCTCTGCTGGTTCCTCTGGAGACACATGTGCAGTTCACAGCGCAGGAACACCTGACAGAAGCCCAGCGAGTCTGAGCACATGAAGAGACACCATCACACACACCAGCACTGACAGTCTGATCTCAGAACGACAGGAGCGGCACATACTCTTTCTGGCCAGCTGGTAGATCTCGTATCTCATGCTCTGATAGTAGAAGTTGTCGTCCAGCAGGATGACGAGCGGCTGTGAGTGTGTTTGAGAGTCGGTCTGCTGCAGCATGTGCATCTGCTCAAAGCGTGTCCAGATGTCGTCAGTCATCTCAGTGTGTGTGTGACACAGGAATCTCTCCAAACACATCACGACTGTCTTTCACTACTGCTTCCATTCACTCTGAGAGTAACACAATAATTACAGTATATTCGTACAGTATTTGAGTATGAGTATATGAATACTACGGAGATGACAGCCAAAACTGTTTTTGCATTCCCTTTATTCATTCATTCCCAAAAAAAATGAACCATGGTTTTACTGCAGCTGCCATATTTTAACCATCATATTTGTAGTAAAAATCATAATTATACTGTCAAAAAAAAAAAAAAAACATGGCATAGTAACACCATGGTTCAATTGTGGTACATGTGGTTTTTATAAAATCATGTTTTTTACATGGTTACTGCATCTTTACTATAGTAAAACAGTGGTTAACTTTCGTAAGAGAATGTTTTTGGGTGGAAACTGTGGTTTTAAAAAACACTTGTATCTTAAATTAACCATGGTGTTACTATAGTAAAACTGTAGTATTTTCTGTACTAAATTTACTGTAGAAAATGTTTATATTCTTTATCATTTTTATGTAAAGCATTTTTAATTACTGTGTATGAATTGTGCAATATAAATAAACTTGCCTTCCCTAGTAATTACGGTTTGTTTTTGTTTTGTTTTTTGCAGAATTATTATAATTTTTAGTACCATAGTTTTGGTTTTCCTGTGTTATTACTATGATTAAATATACCAATTTATATGGTTAAATATTTTCATGGTTAAAATATGGTTACTGCTGTAAAACCATGGTTAATTTTGTTATTACTATGGTTTTACTACACATGTTATAGTTCAACAATGGTTACTGTAGTAAAACCAAAGTGCTGGTTAAAGTTATTGCGAGGGAAACAAAAATTATTTCAGAAAATAAATTCCCTCACTGTCCTCTGAGGGGCTCCGTAGAATACAATAAATACACATGAACTGCAGATTAAAGCCAAGATTAATTATTTATGATAATTATGATGTCATAAAGGGTCACCTCGCGCCAGTCGCGCGCCGAAATCAGTTCGTCATACGTCACGAGCAGCGTCTCCCACCCGCGGCTCTGCGCGCGATCCCGCAGCACCTGCGCCAGGCGAGATTTACCCGCCGCCGGTAAACCGCACAGGACACAGAAACACGCGCCTGCGGGAAACATCCAGAATGACAGAAACAGACAGAGACAAACAGCACTGGCGCTTAACTCGCGTCACGTGGTTCTGAACGCATATTTACAGTTTATGCGCAATTGTGACGCATTTTGCAAGTCACCAATACATCCAGCATGCTAAGCCCCGCCCTCTCACAGCCCGCCGAACGCTCATTGGTTACATTGGCCGTGCGTCAGGGAAACAGGAAGTCAGTTCCGTACACGTGTGCACGTGTTTTTGCTCCGCGCGAACGTTTCAATCTTTAAAAGCGCTTAAAGAAAATTTGAATTGTAAAGAACAACATATTATACATTTGTTTATTTTGTTAGGAAAATTCCATATACATAAAAAGAAGTGGGCTCAATGTAAACCAAATTTTGCACATTTTATAAATGACTTTAAATTATATGTAAATCTCTTGGAACAAACAAAAAACAAAAAAGCACTGAAAACATGTAATGCTCTGAAAGCATTGAAATTTATGTAATTTTCTTCCTTTATTTTTTCTCTCTCTCTGGCAGCTAATGTTAATTTGATTGTGTGGATATGTAATACCTCTTGTTCTTGAGGCATTGAATCAATAAAGCATTAAAAAAAAAAAAAATAAATAAATAAATAAAAATCTTTAAAAGCGCTAATTTAAGGTTAATAATCCAAATAAATTAGCGACTCTAGTAAAGAAATAAATGACCCATACAAAATAAGCATGATAAAAATATCTGTGTGACAATCGCTGCTGTTTAGGAGTGTTTGTGGTTTGCTCACATATGTAATTCTAAAGGTTTATTGACGTTTATGAGTCATATTTAAAGAGAATTTCTTCAAACTTTATGTGAAAGATAAACGCCAGAGACTGCTGGAGTCTGATAACGAGTACATTCCTGCAGGAAGGTAAAACATTCACTTCACACCGAGATTTTATAAAGAGATAGTTCACCCAAAAATGTCTCATCATTTACTCACCCTCATGCATCCCAGATGTGTATGACTTTCTTTCTTCTGCAGAACACAAATGAAGATTTTTAGAAGAATATTTCAGCTCTGTAGGTCCATACAATGCAAGTGAATGGTGATCAGAACTTTGAAGCTCCAAAAAGCACATAAAGGCAGCTTAAAAGTAATCCATACGACTCCAGTGGTTTAATCCATGTCTTCTGAAGTGATATGATAGGTGTGGGTGAGAAACAGACCATAATATAACTCCTTTTTCACTGTACATCTTGATAGCAGTCTCCTTGGCGATCATGATGATTAAACTTCCTATAGCGCCGTCAGAGCCATTCTAAAGGGGAGCCTACAAGGTTAGCCTAAAAAAGCATAACGTGGCGGTCTCATATAGGACATGCTTCAGTGTGCGGAATAAACTGCTGTTGTGAGGAAACAGCTCATTATTTAATAAATTGACCGCCGGTTCGCCAATCTTCAACATGTTTTACACTGAACAATGCTTTTAAAATGAGCTATGTGTGGAGTTTACTACGGTAAAACTGCTGTTTTATAAGAGATGTCGGAGTAGAGAATGAAGCGACTCATTTACGGCATTAACACCAGCCTACAGAGAGTCTCCAGCTCGCAAAAAACACATCAATGAATTAAAATAACTGTTTAGTATTAAAATATTATACATTTTGTACAAATATTATAATTTTTTTGTACAATATTTTATATTAAACAAAAATACATTTATATGTCTGTTGTTTTCCTTCTGCTTTTATGACTCAACAATTAAATTAGACTTGAATAAATTGTAATGATTTATATTTTATATATGTAATGATATTATTGTAATGACCATTATGACTGCTGTGTGTGCCCAGTGATGCTGACGTCAGCTGTTATATGATTGGCCAGAGAAGGTTGACCACATGTTAAAGATTGGTGAACCAACTGGCGGTCAATTCATTAAATAATGAGCTCGTTTCCTCGTAAAAGCAGTTTATTCAGCGTAATAAATCATCTCCTCCATAGACATCTATTCAAAAAGTATGTTTAATGTACATTTAAAAACAATGAGATTCACAAGATAAAACATCATATAATGTGTAGTTTTAGTGCTTTCAATAGAGCAAAGTATGAATATAATTTACAAATCACTCCTTTTTCTTTTTATTAGCATTTTTCATACTGTCCCAACTTTTTTGGGAATTGGGGTTGTATGCTGACATTCGGTTGGCTGATATATCTTTGGAAGGCGTGGTTTTGGAGAGAGGGTGTGTGGTTTGAGTGTGGGCGTGGTTTTTTTCATTAAGTTAAAGCAGAAGTTAATAAAACTGAAATTGTTAACAGCACCTTTAAGTTTAATCAGAGCCTCAAGAGAATCTCTTGCTTAACCCTTAAATTTATGGGAATTTCACCAAACACTCTTACATATTCGGGTCTTTAGAGACCCGGCACGTATATCTATAAAAATGGATCTACAAAATGCCCAGATAGTGTAACATTTTCAAAATATTTTCAAGACAATTTGAAAATAATAAAATAAAATATAGTTTGATGTTTTATTTTTCATATATAAAAGAGAAAGTGCAACAAATCAGGACAAATCTAGAACAGGATTTATTAATTCACACTGAAATTTCATGAAATGCAACTGGCTGTCAAACACATATTGAGTTACACATAATCTACACATAATCTACACATAAGATAGACATATGTATTTTCTCAGGCACTTAATGAGTCTAAATAGATGCACAACTTCCATAATATCAGTAGTACACTAAAATAACAATATTCATATCATACTCTTCATGTGTTAAACTCGCTATAGTTTACTTCAGTGTTGTTTCTTCATCAAATATTAATGTCAAATGTAAATTAAATCAATCACTGAAACATCAGCACCACCTTGAGTAAGAAATAACATGTATATTATGTATATGTACACGCATATGAGATACAATTCACCATTGTTGATAATTCATTGTTGCACAGAAAATCAACGTGAGAAAGTATTTATTTATATGAATATAGTACTCATTTCTCTTGTAATACACAAAGAAATAGATATCATCTGATAGTAAACTTAAATAGAGATGAAATAATCATAAAAAATATCGTTTATGGAAGTGCAAATAAAAACAACAAAAAACGACACTATTTGATATCTCAGGTGTTTAATTGTACGGAGCCCCTGAGAGGACAGGGCGGGAATTTGTTTTCTGAAATAGTTTTGTGTTCCCTCGCAATATAAACTGGTGGCCAGAAGTGTGGAATAATGTACAGATTTTGCTCTTATGGAAAGAAATTGGTACTTTTATTCACCAAAGTGGCATTCAACTGATCACAATGTATAGTCAGGACATTAATAACGTAAATAATTACTATTACAATTTGAACTTAAACTACTTCAAAGAGTTCTCATAAAAAATCCTCCATGTGCAACAATGACAGCTTTGCAGATCCTTGTTATTCTAGCTGTCAGTTTGTCCAGATACTCAGGTGACATTTCACCCCACACTTCCTGTAGCACTTGCCATAGATGTGTCTGTCTTGTCGGGCACTTCTCACGCACCTTACAGTCTAGTTGATCCCACAAAAGCTCAATGGGGTTAAGATCCATAACACTGTTGTCCAATGTCTGTGTTTCTTTGCCCACTCGAACCTTTTCTTTTTGTTTTTCTGTTTCAAAAGTGGCTTTTTCTTTGCAATTCTTCCCATAAGGCCTGCACCCCTGAGTCTTCTCTTTACTGTTGTACATGAAACTGGTGTTGAGCGGGTAGAATTCAATGAAGCTGTCAGCTGAGGACATGTGAGGCGTCTATTTCTCAAACTAGAGACTCTGATGTACTTATCCTCTTGTTTAGTTGTACATCTGATCTTCCACATCTCTTTCTGTCCTTGTTAGAGCTAATAATGTCCTGACTATACTTTGTGATCAGTTGAATGCCACTTTGGTGAATAAAAGTACCGAAAAGCAAAATCTGTACATTATTCTGAACTTTTGCATGCCAGTGTTTACACCATCTTTTTACTAAAATAACCATAGTTTTTTACCTTGATATTCATAGTAAAACCATAGTACTAATACAGGAAAACAAAAAGTATGGTAAT
>NC_059375.1:44762107-44769607 GCF_019703515.2 Myxocyprinus asiaticus
GCCCGCAAGCTTAGAAGTTCTACTTTCCAATGCATGTAGACATTATGACCAAAACTGAACAAGTGCTTTGAAATTTGCAGACAAATCAGAAGTGTTCAGTTTTGATCATTTATTTTAAAAAATGTGCACTATACATATTATTGTAATCAGTAAAAACATCAAACTGATCAAATAGCCATGTTATAGCCACCATATTTTGTTGGAAAGTTCTCAAAGAGTAGAATAGGTAGTATATGTCTTTGACAATTACTGTATGTTGGTGTTGCTTATATGCCGCATGTTCGCTTATAACTTCACTATTATTTAGAGGAGGTGATTATCTTTCAAACGAGTCCACACACAAGATAATCAGATGCACAGATCATTAGATAATCCACATGAAGCACAATGTTACATATGACCACCAGGAGATGGCGCCAAATACATGACACAGACTCAATGATGACTCAAATGGCACAGAATGAAACTCATTCTGTGAAATCTCATTACTAAAATCATGTCTGCATGCTATGCAAACCTTTAGTCATTGTTGTGTCTGCAAGTTAATGTTAAATATAGAGAGTTTGGCTTTGTGAAAGTATTTCCATAACCAGTAAAAAAGGGAGATAAACAGTTTCCTGTCAATCACCTGGTTTTTAGCACAATAACCAACATAATAATAAAGTGAAGCACACTGTGATATTTATCAAAGAAACTGACAGCAATTACAAGAGACGCCTGAATTAGTATCATGTGATCACAGCTGTCTGTCCTTCAACTCACATTCATTATAAATTTACTTTCTCTTAAAGGGGCACATCATGAAAAAAGTTGTATGATGTGAAATTTTTGTGATTTTAATCTTTAAGCTCTGAAGGTGTTTTTAAAAATGTCCTGTTTCAGTGGCATACCCCAAATTAAAAGCTTATAACTCGACAAAAAAAACAACAAAAAAAACAAGAAAAATTTTCAAATGTTTTAATGATATAGATCAGGGGTCGGCAACCTTTTTGACATGGAGTGCCATTTTTTATTTTCCTGGTCAATGGCTGTGCCGACACTCAAATAAATAAATAAATAAATAAATAAATAAAACAAATAAACATGCAAATGTATGCGATTTTCCTAAGTATGAGACCACGTGTGAAAATGTTTACATTTTACATTTTTCTAATTTAATCATTTATTTTTCATTACAAATGATATTATCAGCATATAGTTTGAGTGAAAATTTTGTGCAAAACCCAATGATTGTGACATAATCATGATCCTGCAGGTGAATTTTCACAGAGCATCTTAAGTGCTTTAATGTAAGAAAACCTGTGCTTTTGTACAAAATGAGTTAACACAGTTAATGTCACTAATGTGCTTATTTGATGACTGATCATGAAATTGTGTGGAATATTAAATATTTCACTGGCACGCCAGCAACAGCGAGAGAGAGCAGACTATTTTATTTATATGAAGTTTTTCGCATCTGCATTCAGATCTACAGCTTGATGTAATCCTTCCTCATGATCACACAGCAACATGTTTTCATCAGCTCAATGAGAGATTAAACACTTTTAAAGAGCCCATATTATGCTCATTTACAGGTTCATAATTTTATTTTGGGGGTCTACTTGAATAGGTTTACATGCTTTAATGTTCAGAAAGCACATTATTTTTCTCATACTGTACATTGCTGCAGCACCTCTGTTCACCCTCAGTCTGAAACGCTCTGTTGTAGCTCCTGTCTCTTTAAAGCCCCCCTTTCCGAAAAGTCCAGTTTGCTCTGATTGGTCAGCTGGCCCAGTCTGTTGTGATTGGTCAACCGCTTAGAGTGTGTGTCGGAAATGTTACGCCCCTTACCATAACCGAAGTAGCCCTGAGGCGGGCATTATGCAAATGTTTTACATACTGAGGTAGCTATGTCACGGAAGTAATGGACTGCAAACCAGGTGTTTCAGGCAGTTCAGGAGCAGTGTTTTCTCCCTTTGGTGAGTAACTCCCTTTGGTGTGGACTTTGTGCTTTGTAACTTTGCAGACCTATTACATGCACAAACAGCTATATTACACACTAAAGGAAAGATAAAATCATATGCAAAGCATAATAGGGCCTCTCTGAAGTGTGACGAGACTCACAATGCGCGTGCAAGACATTCGCACATCACAAGCCAATCAACTATTAGCCATTTTCTGTCAAGCTGCAAAATCCTAAAACTTTATTTCCAGGTTTCATTTATATTTTGATTAGACTCAGAATTTGCATGTGTGTTTATCTTTTCTCTTTTAATGGTTTAATGTAATTATGAGTGTGATTATGGTTTAAGGAGGCTGTACATGTATGCGAAATCTCAAGGAGTAATAGTGGTGTTTTCCTTATGACATCACATGTTGTTCTGAAAGCAAAAAGAAACAAATGAAACACAGGATGTAGGCTGTCATCCACGCAGCCTGACCGAAGCAAAGGGGGCGCGTTTACTCGCACGATTAACCGAACGTGAAGCGCTGCCGGCTCATGATACATGAATGACTTGCACGCGCTGCATGAGTCTGTTGGGTATACTGCAGTCTCATCACATTTGAACTGTTTCTTTAGTCTCCCATTCAGCTCATGAAACTCAAAGTCCATTTCAAGTCGTCCGTCCACTCAGCGTCTTCTTGTGAACACTCCCGGGCAGATATTTTCTATGGATAGAAGTACAGATGAATGGAGAAAGACTGAAATCTCCAAATCAGCTGGTCAAGATTATGATCAAAGAACATATTTCAACTCAGCAGTAAAATCTGACAACACTGATATCATAAATTGAGCATCTTTAGTTCACACTAAAAAACACTTATTTCTCAAGCTGGTCCAACTAATGCATACGTGTGCTCTCGAGTTGATTGACAGGAGATGTCTGTATCTGAAAGGTGATTGGCTGTTTTACCTGTAAGGCGGGACTTCCTTTTATACATCCGCCATATTTGGTGTTCCAATTTCTCCCATTAATTTTAATACAAGTGCTCCATTTCAGGATAAACAGCCTCTGATTGTATGACTTGCTTTCTTCTGAGGTGAATTTGTCTATACAATGCAAGTCAATGGGGTCCAACACATTCAAGCTCCAGAATGGACATAAAGGCTTAATAAAGTTAATCCATATCCATATTAAGCAGCCTTAAACTTGTTTGTGAAATCAGCTTTTCTAAAGACATCTGAATATTTCACGCTTCTCTTCACGTGTGTTTGTGAAGTTGATGTGTGACGTGATGTGTTTTGATTGACAGGTCTACATTCAGTTTGATAGACAGGAGAATATGCGTCCTCTTGATTGACATCGTCTGTTTGTTTTAGTTTTTTTGCCTTCATTCTCTGAATATTAGATCAGTCGTGTTTCATTCTGAGATTCTGATTTAAATCAATTAATTAATTACTTTAATTACTGTAGGCAAATCCAATAAATGAATCACTGAGATTTTGCTGTGAATGAAATCAGATTGTGATTTAGACTTGTGAACCTGCAGCTTCATCAAATTAAATGTTGTGTGTGTGTGTGTGTGTGTGTGTATGTGTGTGTGTTGATTTCTGTCTCAGCCGGTCACTGTCCTGCTCTCTACCGCGGCTCATTTATCTCTTGTTTTATGATGTCATCGGCGCCGTTATTTACGACCTTCCCCTGCTCTTCTTTTAGGTTTGTCGCTATAAAATCGTCCCAAGCTAAATGACTGTCAGAACTGGACTCGTTTGAGAACACCCTGTCCGACTGCTCGCCCTCATCTGCATTTGTTCCGGAAAGTGTTTTAATCAGACGAGAAGCCTCCGAGACCTTGATGAGATTATTGATAGATTGATGGTTCTGACAGAGCACGTCTGCCATCGTAAATAAGAGCCGAGTAACTTTCAGCAATGATAGACTGATGCAGTGTGTGTGTGTGTCATATAAACTGCTGACTGGAGCGTTTTGTGTGTGTGTGTGTGTGTGTGTGTGTGTGTGTGTGTGTGTGTGTGTGTGTGTGTGTGTGTGTGTGTGTGTGAAGAGCGATGCATGAGCAGCTCGCGTGAGTTTACATCCGTTTCTTTTCTTGCAGTTTTTTGTTTTCGTCTGACAGCTTTGAAGAGCGCCTGCATTTCTTCTGCTCGTTAGTGTCAAAATGTAAAAGCTCTGACATTCACTTGACAAAATGAATTTCAGCTTGTTATGAATAAAAATGCAGATGGGGAAGTTGCTATGTCTGTGTGTGTTTACAGAGCAGGAAAATGCACCATATTTCTGTCTCTTGATTGTCCACACGTTAAACTCAATAGTCAAGAGTAGGGCCGCACAATGAATAAAGAAAATCAAGATTAATCAGTTATGGCTGCTGCAGGTAACTAATTACAAAAAGGGTCAATTATAGAATTCCCTTTATACTCCAGTCATGTCTAGATTTTCTATTTTTTTTATTATTGAATACTAACCAATCAGAGACATGAATGCACTGCTGAATCAAAGTGTTTATAAGTCACAATCCAGACATAGTCGGACTCTTTTGCCATTTTCTGTGCTGATTTTGTTGGGAAATCTGCAAAATTATTTAATTATTTATTCATTGTAAAATGTGTTAAAGTGATCTGAGAGGACTACAGTTTTAATGGATGCTGAAGTTATTAGCAAATTAGCTTAAATATTTCATAAAGTTTTGTTAGCTTTTCATGACCTATGACAGCGAAGGATTGAAGTTGCACGTGAGGAAAATTATGAGATACTGTTTTCTGTTGTACTGTGACAGATGATTGCATAATTCCAATTCTATTTCTGATTATTTCAATTTTATTAGTAAAGAAATTCATGAAGTCATTACTATTGTGCTGCGATGGAATATCTGGTTCAGTCGAGGCTTTATTCCTAACCAATTTATCCACAGTACTGAATAAACACGTAGAATTGTTGTGGTTATTTTTTATGAGTTTGCTAAAATATGCTGACCTGGCAGCTTTTAGTACCTGTCTGTAGCTACAGACACTATCCTTCCATGCACCGCGAAATACCTCTAATTTTGCATTCTTCCACTTGTACTCCATTTTCTGACCTGCTCTCTTGAGAGCATGAGTGTGATCATTGTACAATGGTGCTGGGCTTTTTCTTTAATTTTCTTTAATCGAAGGGGGTCGACACTATCAAGAGTGCTAGAGAAGACTGTATTTATATTTTCTGTTATTATATCAAGTTCTTCTAGACTTTTTGGCTTACTGAGTATGTGAGACAATTCTGGAAGATTATTAGTGAAGCTATCTTTAGTGGTCGAAAGAATAGTTCTACCTGAACGATAGCGTGGTGTAGATTGAGTAACATTAGCTGACTGCAGCAAACAAGAGACGAGGTAATGATCTGAGATGTCATCTCTCTGCGGCAGAATTTCTATAGTATCAACATCAACTCCATATGACAGAATTAAATCTAGCATATGATTATGGTGATGAGTTGGTCCTGTCACTTTTTGTCTGACTCCAATAGAGTTGAGAATATTGATAAATGCTAATCCCAATGTGTCATTTTCATTATCTATGTGAATGCTGAAGTCACCAACAATTAAAGCTCTATCTACAATAACTACTAGATCAGACAGAAAATCTGCAAATTCACCAAGGAAATCAGAATACGGCCCGGGTGATCTATATACTGTAGCAAGAACAAAAGACGACAGAGATTTTTTATTTATATCTGACGGTGTCACATTAAGCATTATTAGTTCAAAAGACTTAAACTTATATCCTGTCCTCTGAGTAACACCAAAAACTTCACTGTAAATTGTAGCAACACCTCCTCCTCGACCCTTCAGATGAGGCTCATGTTTATAACAATAACCTGGGGGAGTAGATTCATTTAAACTAATATATTCATCCGGTTTAAGTCAGGTTTCAGTCAAACAGAGCAAATCCAAATTATGATCTGTTATAATTTCATTTACAATTAGTGCTTTGGTAGAAAGAGATCTAATGTTTAGTAGCCCTACCTTTGTATGATGTTTATCTTCTAAATTTTCTAAATGATTTAGTGACAGTTTTGTGTTTGGTAGTTTGGGGAACAGACACAGTCTCTATATGATATCTAGGTGATACAGTCACTATGTGTTGTAGTTTATGTGACCTGTGTGACGTCTCAAGGCAGCTAGCAGACATTCGGATTAGCCAGTTTGTCTGCTTCCTGACCTGGGCCCCAGTTAGTCAAATACTATCATTATTAAGACTATGAGCCAAATTACTAGAGAGGAGAGCGGCACCTTCCCTGGAGGGATGGAGTCCATCTCTCTTTAGCAGGTCAGGTCTTCCCCAAAAACTCTTCCAATTGTCTATAAATCCTATGCTATTCTCCGGACACCACTCAGACATCCAGCAATTCAGTGACACTAATCTACTATAAACCTCGTCACCACAACGAGCAGGGAGGGGACCAGAGCATATTACAGTGTCTGACATCATTTTTGCAAGTTCACACACCTCTTTAACATTATCTCTAGTGATCTTTGACTGGTGAAGCCGGACATCATTAGTGCCGAAATGAATAACAATTTTTGTAAATCTGCGTTTAGCATTAGCCTACACTTGTAAAGAATACCTGATGTCAGACGCCCGAGCCCCTGAAATGCACATAACAATGGTGGCTGGAGTCTCTATTTCCACGTTCCTTACAATAGAATCACCAATTATTAGGGCGCTTTCAACATGATTCTCAGTGGGTGCATCACTGAGTAGGGAGAATCAATTGGAAACTCTAACAGGAACAGGAGAGTGGTGTCACTTTGCTGAGCAAATATGCTGCCGAGACTTCACCCAACCGCCGTGCTGCAGGGGCTCTACAGCCGGAACCAAAGTGTGTGTGTTGCTCGCTGTACTACCTGCATCCGAAACAGTATCTACAGGCTTCTCTTTCTCACTGACCTCCACTAGCGTTCGGATGCATGTCTCTAACTCATTAACCTTCTCCGTCAGCCTGACTAATTCCTTACATTTATCACATGTAAATCCCTCACTGCTGACGGAAGAAGCTATAGTAAACATGTGGCATGCAATGCAGGAAGCAATAACATGAGCGGATGCCATGACTTACCGCAATTGTTTGTTGTTGTTATGGTTGTTTTTGAGCGGCAAGGGTTTAAGATCGATATGGTTCCTAATCAGCAGATATTTGAGATTGATGCAATAATCCGTGTAAAACAGTGAAGAAAACGAATACACGCTGTCGAGATGCGAGATGTAGACAAGTGGAAAAAAGTGGAAAAAAGAAAAAGAAAGAAATGAGAGTAACAGGTGTGCGTGGTATAATACACACAGATGAAACAGTAGAAAAGCGGAAAACCGAAGCATGAGGTAAAATGGCAAAGGATAAAACGATGGACGTATAAGAATATGGAATGCTAAGCAGGCTAGCAAGCTACAAACACTTGTGCAGCATGCCATCAGCAACAGGAACAGGAAGTGATGTCACTATAGACATTGAGAGGGACACATCACACTAATATATGCAGATTATTGGTCAAGAAGTATGAGGTTTCCAATGGTCAAGTCAGGGTTAG
>NC_059375.1:44772107-44797107 GCF_019703515.2 Myxocyprinus asiaticus
AAAGGCTCAAAGGGGGGCCCCATGAGCGCTTTTAGGACCAAAGTTAGGTCCCAAGTCGGGACTGTAGCCGGGCGAGGGGGATTTAGCTGCCTCGCACCCCTAAGGAACTTTATGATCAAATCATGTTTGCCTATAGAGGTGCCGACATCAGGTGCGTGATACGCAGAGACGGTCGCTACATAAACTTTGAGTGTTGACGGAGTGAGCCCTGCGTCCAATCGCTCTTGAAAAAAATGTAAGAATTTCAGGTATGGGGCAGTTCACTGGTTCAATATTTGAGTAACATCCCGGTCCCGGAGGAAGGAAAATAATTAGGATGTCACAGACCACACAGGGCGGTGATAGCATCCAATACACACCTCAAGTGTGATAAGTAATGATTAATTTCCTTACTTAGTGAATTCGGGAGGGAAGATTAAAATCACACAGGGAGCAAGGTGGCCGGCGTACGAACTGAATCGTGCAGCCATGTCCGACCATCTTTAAAACCCAGTCGGACACGGCCGTGAGAGAGTGGGAATATGGCGTGTCGGCTCGCTTGCTAGATGACACTGAGTGCCGCTCACCACTGGGAAGCAGTTGTGCACAGTATTCAATACATGCCTCAAAGTGTGATTATTAATGAGGAAGGAAATAATCAGGATGTCACAAACCACATAGGATGGTAACAGCATTCAATATACACACCTCAAGTGTGATTTGTAATGATTCATTTCTCCACTTAATGAATTTGGGAGGGAAGATTAATTTCAAACAGAGCGAGGTGGCCGGTGTATGAACTAAATTGTGTCGCCGTGAGGACCCACCACGCATCCACGGAGGGGGATAACAGGCACATCGGCTCGCTCGCTAGATGAGACTGAATGACGCTCGACACCGGGAAGCGGTCGTGCACAGTACTTATCATTTTAGGAGGGAATCACTCAACAACATTGGACCATTCACAGTCTCTGATGCTGCAAGGGACATGGCATCGTCTTCATTGTCAGAATCGCCAAACATAACGAGGTCCTGCGCTCCAGCAGAGGACCGGAGCTCGTCACACATATAATATATAGGCAAAACCGCTTCAAGAGAAGATCGAGAGGCTCGCAGGGTTTACGCCAGCATGAGATCCACCAAGCTCAGCCTCATATAATATATATATATATATATATATATATATATATATATATACACACACACACACAATATAAAAAATAAGCTTAAAAGGATACAAAACCCCTGCCGAAGCTCTGCGGGGAATGCTGAAGCAGCCCGTTCACCAGCGAAGTGTCAAGCGGCAAGGTGGAGTACATGTTTGCCGGAACACTGCAGGAGAGCGGAGAGTCTTCTCGTTGCCTTGAAGATCCCGCCCGCTGACTCGTGTATGTCGATGGCGAAGTTGTAGAGGGCTTCTAGACGAGAGAGATGCTCACAGTCTTGAAGGAAGAAAATTCTGAGGAATGGTGTTTGCACGCCCGCTTTGCACAATCTTAGGATTGGCGTTTTTGTAGAAGGATTTCAACTAGTTCGGAAAAGGATTTCCCATATGCGTCAGTATAACGCAATGTCGAGTGAACTGAATCATAAGGGAACATTCGAGACACTTTCACAAACTATTTCAGTTCATCTGCTGGACAAGTTGACAGACAATCTGAGGGGTTTTTGTCCACTGGAACAATACTGATAAATTATAGTCATGCACATCTACTTGTGTCATTTACATTTGTTTAAAATCACTTCAAAACACACACAGTCACTGGTTTTGGTAACTGCAGTGGCTCCTGACATGTGATTTAAAGCTCACAGTTTAACGGAAGGGACGTTTCATTGCCGAGAGAAGTGAAAAAAAATACAAAAAAAGAGGAAAAAATGTGTTTTATTAATTTTGTTAGTGCTCATGAAATGGAGCTTGTGCAGTGACACGCATTTGTGTGTAAATGTTTGCAAAAGTTTATTTATCATTTGTTTTCTTCATCTGATCAGTATTCTGCTCTCGGCTGCCCGTCATCTCGTCTCCATGGAGTCACCTTCAGGCCCCGCCCCTCAGTCCCCCCACTAACGGCTCTTAACATTATTACAGTCCAGCAGAATTAATTATGACTCTAAGAGCCACTCAGCTAATGCACGCGGCCACGACATCTCCTTTATTAAAACATACCGACCACTCTCTCTCTCTCTCTCTGCTGTAAATCATACTGCTCGCTCGCCCAGCTCGATGTCTAGAATGGCTCTTGCTGTAGCTGCACTGAAATTTTCCAAAGTGGCTTCATCTAATTGAATTGTGTTTGACTCTGGAGCGGTTGTACGCTGTCAGTGTGGCATTAGTGCCGAAATGGAAATGCAGCGTGGCGTGGTGACTCACCGATATGAATCTCAGGCCGGAAACGTGACGTAAATGGCAGGTACGACGTGCTTCCCGAGCTGAGTCTGACTCAGTTTTACATGTGATGCTGTCATGTGCAGATTACTGAGCTGAAATCATTATTTTAGAAGTAATTAAAGTGTTATATGTTCTACAGAACAACATGACCAAATTTATTCTGAAAAAGGAGTTTTTTAAGCAGGCGCTTCTCAACTGGTTTGGCTTCAGATTTGACATTTGACATCTACTGAGACCAACATTGATTATATACAAAATTAAACAAAAATGTCCTTAAAATTTAACATTAAAAATGTATTAAAACTACTATGAACTGCACAGGCCCAACAATATGCAAAATTGTTCTCATGAAATGGACTGAACAGGAAAACTGGCAACTTTGTAAATGCTTAACAACAGCAGAAGTGTGACTGATCAACCGAACACATGGAACAAGTATCTGCCACAGTACAAAAAGGCAGATTAATTTGTGTCTGTGAGTCTGAATGGACATGTGACCTTTGACATTTACAGCCAAAGATGAGGGAAGTGGGTCTATTTATTAAAGACTATTTATTGTGCTGCCCAAAATATATATAATTATTTGCTTTTTATTATTTACACTTAGCATTATTTTCCCCTGCTGTCAGTACAGACCTGCGACACATGATCGTGTCATGACCTTTCAGTTGAGAACCGCTGATTTAAAGCTTCACAAACAGAATAAAGATGAAAATAATTTCAGCCTTTGACACGAAGCATCATTATATTATTTTAAAGAAAAAAGTTCTTAAAAAATAAGGATTTAAAATGCGTATGTATTTGTCAAACAGTCTTTGGTTTGACTGTATGAAAACTCATTTGAATCATTTGATCTTCACAGAATAAAAGCTGTTGTTTGTGACATTAAACGTGTGATAATGTTGTTCTGGAGGGACTGATGAGCTCAGATGAGATGCAGCCAATGACCTTTAAACTGTTTTCTTCAGTCTGTCAGATATTCCAGCATCATTTACTGAAAACACTTCAGGAACACAGACGCTCTCTTCTGAAGGTCACCAGAGGAGGAATTCTGCTTCCGAGCAGGAATGTGTTTATCTTATAAAGACAATGAGCTTATCTGCTTCGGCTCTTTACGGCTGATCGATGGTGAGACGGACAGACAGAATTCTGTGATTTGATTTGCAGAAGCTTTGGAGGGCTTCAGTTGTCCTGTAGATGGTGGACTGATGTTCACATTGATCATGTGGTCAGGGGCGGATCTAGAAAATTGTATAGGGGGTGGCATGAGGACTATGAGGGTGGCAACACCTAAATAAGTGCCGATGTATAGTTCTTCTGCATTAAGATACCAAGTTTCATTACAAAATACTAGTTCATTTATTTAAGTCACTATCATTAGAGTACAAATACCCATGAATGTGTGATACAGTTGCATTTCCACAGAGAGACCATACTTTTTTTGCATTATAACATAACATTAAAATAAATAACAAAATATCAATCTCCAGAGCACCAAAACTTTATCTATTAAACATTGACAGATTCTAAATGTTTCTTACCTTGACCTCATTCATGTGATCATCCCTGATAGAATTCATAAAACAAATATTCTTAAGAAAGTTTTAAACAGGGTTTTTGAGACTAGCATATAAAACCACTGTTGGGAGAAAACACAGTTTTGTCAAATTAAACTTTGAACTCAAAACCTTATGGTTACTTAAATATAGCCCATGTCACAACTTCCTTGTGTGACAATTAGCCCCTATATCAAAATATTCTCACTTCAAAAATTACATAATTCAAAAATAATTACAATATTTCACATATGAACTGAGAAAGGTAGAACCCCAGGATGAAAAGAGAAACAAACTATGTGATTAATTGGCAGGTTATGTAGAGCAGGGGTGAACACTCATTAAGGGCCGATTTTGACTAAAAGTTTCCTTATGCAGACCAAATTATTTTATTGTGTTAAACGTTGATGTACCCATGGATTGAGAGTGCATACACAAACCATGTTATACAGCTAATAAAGTCACAGTGGTATTCTGAGACTGAACCTAACGGCCTATATTAAAATAAACAACACTGATGTAATTACAGGTCGTCTTCAACACCGTATAATGCATTATATCAAATAATTATTCAGTGAAGACCTGGAAACAACTGAGAAATTCACATTTAACCTCTGTTTTTCCAAACAAGCCCAAAGTCACTAGTCAAAAGCTGCAGATGCAGAATCACTGTGCACGTGCTGCAGTAGCTAAACATGCGATTGGCCGCTGCTGTAATCAATCACACGATTGGCCGTGATGTAGTGTGTAGTAATTAATGCATTCGGTTATAGAGTTGAGACGGTTCGACATAAATAAATAACTCTTACATAACATCAGCATCAAATATAATTTACTTACATTTATATTGGGATACCAAATGCTAGAGTGGCAGAGGCAGCAATGCTTTTTCGTAGGGTGGCAGTTGTCCCCCCATGCCACCCCGGGAGATCTGCTCCTGCATGTGATCTACTGTTATATGAGGTGTTTCTAGTACAGTCTAAGTACATGATTAGGGTGAATTTGTGTTTTCTAGCAATAAACGGTAAATAAACAGCAACAATAAAATTAAAATGTGTACATTACCGTTCAAAAGTTTGGAATCACTTTTATTTATTTATTTATTTTTTAAAGAAAATGATCATTTAGCACCAGGGATAACCCCCTACACATGGGTAGTGCACATACATACACACATACACATGGGTAGTGCACATACATACACACATACACACATACACATGGGTAGTGCACATACATACACACATACACATAGGTGGTGCACATACATACACACATACACATGGGTAGTGCACATACATACACACATACACACATACACATGGGTAGTGCACATACATACACACATACACATAGGTGGTGCACATACATACACACATACACATGGGTAGTGCACTCAAACAGAATTCACACCATTGGTTGACATGTCGAGCCGCTCAAACTAACAGACGACAGTGGTTTGGTTTTGGTGGTTTATGAGGAAATTATTTTAGTTTATGAACTGGTAATTACAAGGGTATTATGCTATTAAGGTGTTTTATGAGGACATTTCTAGTGTCCCCATAATTCAAACAGCTTAAAAAACATCCTAAACAATGTTTTTTTTGAAAATGTAAAAATGCCACAAGGTTTCAGTGATGCTTAGGTTTAGGGGTAGGGTTATGGTTGGGGGATAGAATAGTAAATTTGTACAGGGTAAAAATAATTATGTCTATGGAGAGTCCTCGTAATACACCAATACCAAGGTGTGTGTGTGTGTGTGTGTGTGTGTGTGTGTGTGTGTGTAGGGATGAGTGGCAGCACAGATGCACTAAGATTGTTGCCATAGACGCGCTGCATTACAGAAACTTCCTGCAACAGTTTCACCAGAAAACCTGACACGAGAACTGAACAAGGTCAAACCGATTCATAACAACACACACACAGTTTGTTTATACAGTAATTCATTGTGGAGCGAGAATAGAGCATGATTATCTTGATATGGTTATACTAATGATATACCTACGTAAATGATTATATTTATTCAAGCACCTTTTACATTGTGTAATTTTGTCACAGGGTGCGTCTCAATCAGCTCCATAGTTCACTAGTCAGGGTACTGATCAGGGAGTTGGCCATTTTGACGTCTGTTCCAATCGCAAAATCGCTCCCTAAAAATTCCTAGAATGCACCATTAAAACCAGGGAGCATCGTTGTTCACTATGTTTCCTTGCTGGAAATGTCGTCATGTCTTCTGAAGTTTCTCAAGTCGAACAAGTGTAAATATATGATGTCAAAGCCCTTTATATTTCATCCAAAATGTTAATGAAAGGGAAACAATCTTTTAAATACTACAGGTTTTAGAAGAAGATTAAAAATATAGATCTTTGTATATTTATTTATTCGTTTATCTTTCATAATAGTCCTGTTCATTTAAAAATGTACAATGAAAATGCACAACGATGTTGTTTATAAAGCGATGTTGTTGATTAATTCCAGCTGCAACTTGGTTATCTTAGTTACTGAGTCATAAATGTCCCAATGTTCAGTGGCTCAACACCCTTGCCAGTGCCTGAATTAGTGTTCACAATATACTGATTCACGACATAGAGAGCAAGATGAGACATGCCCATGATGTTCAGCTCTGAACTTTGAAGATCAAACTGATCATGTGTTAATAATCAATATTTAGCTGTGAATCACAGATCAGCCTCCTGTTATCTTCAACTCCACAACTTTTATCTTTAAACTCCACAGTGAAAGCAGTTAGCAGCTGTTAAACTGGTCAGGTTAGTTCCTGCAGTGGGTTTGTGTATTATTCATGTTAGCGGAGGATGATGATGATTATGATGATGATGAGGGTCTTTGATGTTCCCCTTTGATCATATGAACTTCAGTCGCACATCAAACTTTAATTGCTCTTTCATTTCAAACCTAATTAAAGATAACTTCATATTTGTATTGTTTGTGTAATAATAATATAGCTGCAAGTAGCACAAAGATCTCACAGAGCAAGCATAGATCACATTGCCACAGGACGGATTTCAACCCACGACTTTCCGTTCCACAGTTCCACATTGTCAGTCCACAAAGGGACATACCAAGCTTAGAGAAATCACAGCTTTTACCATGATCAACTTTATATTCATGTAACTTCAACAAAGATGCAAATCAACATTTGATTGGGGAAAAGCCCAGCCTCCATTCAGTAAGTACAGTACAAAAATCTCCAGAACTACACACATTTCTGATGACTTGCTGAGGTGGGGATTGAACTGTGAATCTTTTGTTTGACATTTTATGGCTCTTACCACTGGTCCACTCAGCCACAGGTCTAACAGCCACTAAAAGGAACATACTATGCTAAGAAGTTTTTTGATTGACTTGAATATAAATGACTTTGTATTCATGTAACTTTTCAACAGAAATCTAATTCAGAATTTGATTGTGGAACAGCCCAGCAATCATTCATTAAGCACAATACAACAATCACAGAACTTTTCACAGAATGACTTTCAGAGGTGAGGATTCAAACCCACAAACTTTTGAGCAATAAACCAGTGCTTTAACACACTGAGCCAGTCAGCTGACATCCATACTGAGTGGCAAAAGAGACTTCCTGTGGTTAGAGTCAGCACACAAATGTGGGTTATTTTTTTAACTATAGGTGGCGCTATCTCCAAACTGCTCAAGTATCATCAGGACATGATGTCGATTATACATACAAATTTTCTTTGAAATACGACAATGTATTTAAAAAATATATCATTTTTTTAATAAATGTCAATATGGTGGAGAGGCAGTATGGCCGATATGGGAAAACTGGTATCGTTGAAATCCCTATGACCTAAGGAATCCACAGACACCAACCCCATGATTTTAGGACATCCAGTTCAAAAGTTTTTTTTTCACAATGCTTAACCCATAGGTGGTGCTTTCACGTAACTCTGCATGTGCTCTCAGACCATGGTCCTCATGAGGCATACCAAGTTTTGTTTCGTTAGGACACAGCATTGCGAAATACAGCCTCAAATCCTTTTTCACAGCCACCTCGTTAATTATGTGTTTGCATAACTTTTCAACAGTCAAATATCAAAATTATGTATTATTAATTCCGTGCGGCTTGGTCGGGAGATTATTTTGAGCCATTTTGTGTGCAAATCAGGCAAAGTTTGAAGGAGCAGAAGTGAAAAAACTATGAATGACATAATCCAAGATGGTGGCCACTATAATGGGCAGAGTTTTAATGTAAGGGGTTACAAGGAGGAGAGTAATCAGACAAAACAAGAATTGTGTCTCTAAGACAAATGGTTCAAAAGATACACACAAAAGAAAAGTGAATTTTTGACATGGTAGTGTCGCGATAGACTATTTCCTAGAGACCCCACATTTGGTATGGGTGCTATTCATGACCACCCCTATCAGTGTGCCAAATTTAATATTTTTCCTAAGTAAATATAAAGCTAAGGAATTATTATTATTATTACTACGTATGGTTCTGGTTTTATGGGCCGCCATAAACTCCCATTTGGGAGGAATAATAATAAATATAGCTGCAAGCAGTGATGATGGGCCCAAGCACCATGAGTCCATTTCCACCCGGTGCCTTTCAGAAAACAATGCAAGGTGGACACATGCATTTGGCATTGCTCTAAATAATTTTGAGGCAATTTGGGTAAATATAAGAGGACTATTATAAAGTCTGTTGTAAGAGCCACACTTTCTGCTGCCAGGTGGTGGTGCTATGACCATGATCCAAAATAGTCACATCCATGTGAATAGCCCCCAAGACTAAACATACATCTAAATTTTGACCTAAATCACACATTGCACACAGAAAATATGACAGTTCCTGTTTCCCATTTTTCACCATTAATTGAATGCCTTGCAATGGCAACACCATTATATATATATCAAAAATCTGTTCAAAAAACATGAATCCCCCAGGAGGAGTATTTAAAAGTTCAGAGACTGCAATATTAAAAAAATCCAAAATAGCTAATAACTATAATTCTGAAAGTTGCAAATTTTGGTGACTGTAGGTGAAAATGGGGGTGCTACAGAGGCCATCTTACACACCCACTACAGAGCCCCCCCCCCACATGCCCATGCGTGAACATTTGCCAAGCCCTAATGGCCAACGACTCTCATGTGTGTGCAAAATTTCATGAAATTTTAAGCATGACAAGTGCCTCAAAAACACCCAAATATAGGAAGAAAGCAATAATAACAATTAATGTGTTGCCATGGCAACATTATTTAAGATATGTAATATCTCATCACAATTTTACATCAGCAGTGTCTTGACATTATTCTAAAGAACTTTGAAACAATTCATGCAAACAGAAGAGGGCTATTTCAAAGTCTGTTAAAAGTGCCATACTTCCTGCTGGCAGTTGGTGGCACTATGACCATGACCCATAATAACCACATCCATGTGATCAGCCCCCACTATCAAACATACAGCTGAATTTTCATCAAAATCTCACGATGCACACACAAGATTTAAGGCACTTTCTGTTTTCCATTTTTTGCCATAAATGTATTGCTTTACCATGGTGACACCTTTCAAAATATCAAAAATCCGTTCTACAATGTCTTGGCATGATGTTGCACAAATTTGGTGCCAGTCACATGAATCCCCTTGGAGGAGCATTTAAAAGTTCAGAGCCTGTGATTTTCAGAAAATCCAAATTGGCTGACTTCCTGTTGGGTGGAGCTAATGACTGTATAATAGTTGTCTGGTTTGATGAGAGCTATATATGTATCAAGTTTGGTGACTCTAGGTGAAAATGGGGGTGCTACACAGACCCCGTTACATGCCCATTTTAACATGCCCATGCATGAAATTTTGCCCAGACCTAATGGCCAACGACTCTGATGTGTGTGCAAAATGTAATGAAATTTAAAGCATGACAAATGCCTCAAAAACACCCAAATATAGGAAGAAATGAATAATAACAATTAGTGCATTGCCATGGCAACATTACTTAAGATATCATATATTCCTTTACAGTTTTACATCAGCAGTGTCTTGACATTATTCTAAAGAATTTTGAAGCAATTCATGTAAACATAAGAGGGCTATTTAATAATAATTTAATAATTATATTTATTTTTCACACATTGTACATATACAGTGAAATTAATTTTTTCACATATCCCAGCTAAGCTGGGGTCAGAGTGCATGGTCAGCCATCATATGGTGCCCCTGGAGCAGATAGGGTCAAGGGCCTTGCTCAAGGGCCCAACAATGGCATCTTGGCAGTGCTGGGGCTTGAACCCCCGACGTTCTGATTAATAACCCAGATCCTTAACTGCTGAGCCATCACTTTGCCCAGCCCTAATAGCCGACGACTCTGATGTGTGTGCAAAATTTCAAGAGTTTTCACATATGTTAAGTACCTCAAAAGTTCTGAAAACCTTGAAAAGAATAATAAAAATAATCCTTAAAAGAACAATAGGGTCTCTGCATTTTCAGTGCTTGGGCCCTAATAATAATAATAATAATAATAATAATAATAATAATAATAATAATAATAATAATAATAATAATAATAATAATAATCCTTTGAAGAACAGTAGGGGCTCCGCACTTTCAGTGCTTGAGCCCTAATAATAATAATAATAATAATAATAATAATAATAATAATAATAATCCTTTGAAGAACAATAGGGCTTCCGCACTTTCAGTGATTGGGCCCTAATAATATTAATAATAATAATAATAATAATAATAATCCTTAGAAGAACAATAGTGCCTCCGCACTTTCAGTGCTTGGGCCATAATAATAATAATAATAATAATAATAATAATAATAATCCTTAGAAGAACAATAGTGCCTCTGCACTTTCAGTGCTTGGGTCTTAATAATAATAATAATAATAATAATAATAATAATAATAATCCTTTGAAGAACAATAGGGCTTCCGCACTTTCAGTGATTGGGCCCTAATAATAATAATAATAATAATAATAATAATAATAATAATAATAATCCTTAGAAGAACAATAGTGCCTCCGCACTTTCAGTGCTTGGGTCTTAATAATAATAATAATAATAATAATAATAATAATCCTTTGAAGAACAATAGTGCCTCTGCACTTTCAGTGCTTGGACCATAATACTAATAATAATACTAATAATAATCCTTAGAAGAACAATAGTGCCTCCACACTTTCAGTGCTTGGGTCTTAATAATAATAATAATAATAATAATAATAATACTAACGAAAACAATAGGTGCCACAGCAACACAATAAGAGCCGTTCACACAGGATGCATTCTTCACAGCTGGACGAAACACAACAGAATACTGGGATCTACAGACACCATTTTCTTTTTATTATTAGCAATTTATTGATTCCATTCAACAAATGAAATAAAGATAACAGAAAATGCGGAATCAAATTATATAAAATTAAACCCTTCCCCCACTACAGACACCATTTTCAAAGTTTGAACTGCTTTTAACTTCACATAATATTCTAAAAACATGGTGTTTTTGATGCTGAAAATCAGTGCGATGCTCCAAAAGCGTCCGTCTGATGCACATGTACATAAATCGACATTTAAAAACAGTGCAGGACAGATTGTGGTTTGCTGTCTACTGTTGACTTATGTTCATTAATATGGGAATAAAACAAACAATATATTGACTTCTAAAGCCACTTTTTGTGTTGTCAAATCAATGCTTTTCTCGACTGACACAATAATAAAATATATTTCGTAAATTTTATCTGATTTTCTGAATCATTTTATTTTTTATATTTTACTTGTTTGAATTATTATGTATTATTTAAATATTTAATCATCTTTATTTGGGGGCTTTCTCAGCTAATATTGATGTACAGTTAATTGCAATTTATTCAATGAATTAATCAGCATGTCATGTCATGAATTCAATTAGAAATGTTAAAGTGTGTGTGTGTAGCTGTGTTACAGTTGATGGCGGCAGCAGAAGCTCATCGTGATTTGATTTATTTCATGTTTGGTGACGGAGAGCTGGTGAGAGACGTTCACAACATACACACACTGATCACACACAAACACGCAAGCATTGGTAAGACACACTCACTTTTTTCATTCTGTGTGTGTGTTTAAACAAATATTAATGACTTTTGTGTGTTAAATATTTCTGCAGCTTTTGTTTTTCCTTTATAACCAGTGTCTTCTGTTGTGTGTGTTGTGTTGTTGTGTAGGTTCAGTGTGTTGTTGCAGTATTATGAGGGTGTGTGTAAGGAAACGTCTAGAACAAAACCACAACAAATACTTTACTGCTTCCTGTCTGATCACCTCTGACATGTGACGTCTGACCTCATCTGACCCAGAGAAAGAGATCCGTTTTTCTCCAGCTTTGTGTTTTTTTCTTCATAAATGAATCAGCTGTAAATGAATCATTTGAGTGAATCATGTTGAGTTGATATGATTTTCTGTGTTTATTATACGTCACTGTTTGTGCCTAAATAAATCTTCATCAGAAAAAGTTAATCAGTTGTTTGTTGTCATGTTTTCAGTCGGCCTGATCGGCTGTGTGAGTGTGTTTGTGGTTCAGTGATTGGTCGACTGCAGATAAAAGCACATGGACCTGCTGTGTTTCGTATTGAGCGGGCCACTCGCTTTGTAGCGTACGGATTTCAAACGTGCGTGTGGTGATCCGCTCAGAGCTCGTCAGGTTTGACTCTCGTCGGCGCCCCTGAATGAGTTTGACCTTTAACAGCAGCTGCTTCATACAGTCACCATCCACAACAGACTCACAAACACTTCCTGTTTCTTACATATGAAATGATCTTTGGAAAGAGCTCATGGAGTCCTGTAGAGTGTTTGTGTTCACATGTGTGTCATTATTTCCTGTGGAACTTTGCTGTAAACAAGAGACATGGATGCTAACAGTTAAAAGCCACGGTCACACTACACTTTGTGCTCCTTTCACCCCAGTTCAAATGCACATGAACACGAGTGCATAAGAGTTTAACTGTGCTGAACTCTGACCTTCAAGTTTGTATGATATGAAGAGGTCACAGAGGTCACAGACCAATAGAAGATGGAAACATCACACACTGACCTTTTGGCTCAATAAAAAGATGCACATTTTTACTGTTGCAGGAAAGTGAGTAGATGAAATATTATTATAAAATGTTTTATATAATTGTTTTTTTTTTACATATTGTTTATTTAAACTAGAGGCTCTCAAGTGTGACATCATATCCTGTCTATTGTGGTGTCCAAATAATTTTGCATGTTTAAAGGTGCTGTAAGCGATTTTTTCATGTTATGTATAAACTGTTCCTACTCCCTGAAAGATATTAATGAAATAAGTGTGCTGTCTCTGTGACAGCTCTAGACTCTGTAAACACCAAACAAAAATGTGTCTGCGGACAATGATATTTTCTGCCTGTCAATCATTTAGCACATTCTCATAGTATTGTAGTTGCAGTGAATTATTGAGGCTTAATGCCATTTTTATGACATGTTGTTCATAACAGTTGTCAGCTGAGGGCGCTGTTTTACTGCTGTTGTTTTTGACCACCATGTCTGCATGATGTTGATCTCAATAAAGCTCATTTTGGTATCTTTGGAGTGCAGGATTTGGGAAAAAGGGGGGCGTGGCTAATTCAATGGCTCAGCTTGGGGAAATTCTTGAACGGCTAAAATCTTACAGCACCTTTAAAGACTGATGTGACCGTGACTGAACCTGTATGTAATTTTGATGAAAGAAATAGTGACATTAATAATTGATCTGTGTGTGTGAACATAATGAGGAGTGACACCTGAGGCCTGTACCATGAAACTAGTTTCGGTGGCTAGCCAGGTAAGTTTTAGTTTACTTTGCCTCAACCCCAGGTTTTAAGTACCATGAAAGTTGGTCGGCTTTTAGCGGTGTTCATCGCCATAGCAACTTATGCTACATGGCTAACCTGCTCGTAGCAGGTTTCGTTCTGGATTACAGATTGCTAACAGATGCTGAACCAATCAGCTGTGAGTAAAATGACATCTCTGATGCAATCAAGTCACTCCCCCATGTCTTAAAGCACACTTTAAAAATAAAATCTGAGAAATACACAAAATCGACTCTTCATGATAAAATATTTATTTGAGAATCTAAATGTAGATTTTCAGCAGATAGAGTGTTGTATTTTATTTAAAATTGAATTGCTTTTCATTTCTCCTCTTTAGCCATAGCAATAAAAATCTTTGAAAATATAAACATAATATATTAGGCTATCTATAAAACAGCCAGTAAGATGGATTAATATGATACCTGCAAAAAATAATCGTTTTTAAAATATTAAAAGCTCAAGATTGCTGTGGAAAGGGGTGAATGCCACCCAAACCCCTTCTTTCTTTCATACAGTATTTTACTTAAGTTATAATAATATAAGCAGAACACAAAATACATAAAAAAAGAACAAATATGTCTTATTAATGCATACAGTATTCCAAGTGCTCACTTTTTAATTAATCAGTAGTAGCCTTTTTTATGCTTTTTATTTTTTTATTTTACTAAAGACAATGTACAAATTGTACATCAAGAAAGAGAAATAAAAAAACACGATACCATTCACAACATATTCTATAAATAACATGTGTAATTCATTCATTTACATGTTATATTTTATTTCAAATAAAGTGGAAAGTTAAGACATCACCTCCTTTATTTTAAATATTAAATGAGATATGACATCATACCTCCTATATTAAATAATGTTGTTCAAAAATCAAGAATCTGAAGGAAACAATCTAAATTAATTTATAATATTTTTAAGCAAATCCCATTTATGTTCACATTCCAGACTTTAATTATTAATTATAAATGTTCTGTTCTCCGTTTGGTATATTTCTGAAATCGTTTCTCTTTATCTTTGAGATTGTGGGGTTCTGGTTTAAGATGGTTTCTTGTAATCTGTTTCAAAAGATTACACTAAATATATTTAGTTCAGTTTTATTTCTTAAGGACATTTGACCCAAAATAAGGTTTTCTGGATTCTATTGTGCAGTTAAATATTAAATTAACCTGTCGAATCACTTCATTTTAATAAGTTGTGTATTTAGAGCACTCGTACAGAATTAGACTCTAATGAGCTTTTCTTCTTTTACCAGCTATTTACTTCGAATAACAGGTGTTATAAATATCTCATTTGTATCTTCCTGGATTGAGTAGTGTGGAATATATGATATTTATTCCCAGTCTTGCTGATTAATTTGTATTTTTAATTCATCCTCCCTACATATAATTGTATTCAGAGTGTCGTGTGTATCTCTTTCTAGTGCACTCTTTAAAATTCATAACATTATTATTGGATTAGTTGTGTTGAATGTATCAATTATATTATTTATTAATGGATGCATTTCCTTTTTTATTTCTTTAACGTCTGTAAATATCTTCTTACCTGTAAATAATTAATTGTGAATTTAGAAGCTCATATTGTTTGTAGGTTTGAACAGGTATCCATTCCTTTATCAGTGAAGTATTGATCTCTTCTCAGACCTCTATCTGCCCAAAACTACACTGTATTATCTCATCTATTTCAAATCTGGAGCTTTAGTAATTTCTTGTAAATTAACTTTATCTTTCTTAATTTTACTATTTTTCTTTTTTTCCAACCAACTTCTAAAAGTACTATTAATACAAATATGATGTATTAATTTAAATGTGTTGCTTTATTTGGGCAGGAACAGGGATATACTAATAGATTCCCCCATTTGATACATTTCCATCTTCCTTTATTTCACTTTAGATCAATAAAGGTTGAATTTGTGCAGCTTTATAATAAATTATTACATTTGGTAATTCTAGTCCTCCGAGCCTTTTTAACAACTGAAGAATTTTAAGACTAATTCTAGGTGTCCTGTTATCCCATTTATATTTACAGAGGAGTTTATTCCATTGTCTGAAAACACTTTTTGATATACTAACTGATAGATTTTAAAAAGGAAAATAAACTTACAGAGAATATTCCTCTTTATAGTCTCTATTCGTTTTGTAATCAATAGTAGCCTATATTTATTTGTAATAGTTTTGAATGATATATAAAGTTTTCAATTCAAATAAATATAAAAGCTTTTAAATATCAAATGAATAAGCCTGTGTGTTCTTGTTGTGGGCCGATGTGAATTCACCGACACATCGATATACCAGCTGTTTTATATACTGTATTATTATCACATTAAGAATTCATTTGCAGCAGTCCTCTTGAGCTCTCGTAGCAGCCGTCGTTTTGTCTTGTTGTGTAAATGTCTTTAATTGATTCATAATTTGACAGTTATCCCATATACTGTGTAAATCATGTGTTTTAAATCTTCATGATTTCCTGCTGAACTCTTGAGCAGTGTAAATGCTTTTTATTTCTTTTATATTTTTTATATTTTTAAAACAATGTCTTTTGCACAGTTTAAATGAATTTAAATTCATAATCATCAGCTTTCAGCAGAGAAGTAAATCCCGCTGAGTCTCCTGTGAGAAGTGAATCTCGTTCTGTCACACGACTGGTTGTGCGCTGCAAACGTCACTCATTCATGTGCACAAGCATGTAATCTAATTTTAAAGTCAGGACTGAAGCCTGAGTTGACAGAGAAAGTTGATGAGCTGCATCATGGTACCAGTTAAACCTGATTGGATTGGTTTGAATTTGTCAAACTGAAATCAATCCTGAAACCCTGAGTTATTTCAGCAACCTTCATGGGACAGGCCTCTGACTGAACTGCAGTGTAAACTGAATCTGTGTGTTTGTTGTGTGTTTGTGCTTCAACAGCATCTGTTTTATTTCCACACATACTGTCAGCAGCATCTCTGTGTGGTTTTTATCTGGCTCACAGTTCAAAGCATCTGCAGCAGCTGTTTGTGCAGTTTGTGGCTTTTGCTCCTTGATCATGTTAAAAATGAGTTTGATTAAATCTGAACACATCTGCTATAATACACACACACACACACACACACACACACACACACACACACACACCACACACACACACACACACACACACACACAGCATTGTGGGTAATGGAGACATGTTTCCATGGCCTAACAGAGCTGTCAATCATTGAACGTGAACGGGTCTCACAGTGATCAGTGTGTGTGTGTGTGTGTGTGTGTGTGTGTGTGTGTGTGTGTGTGTGTGTGTGTGTCAGCAGCAGCTTCAGGGTCTAAAAGCCCCTCGAGTCGCTCATTACGGAGCTGTCAGGAAATAACGAGCCATGCTGTCGCTTTAAACTGTGTGAAAATGTGTTTTCTGTCAAAGTGCAAGAAACTGGCTGCTGCTTTTCATCAGGGACAGAAGTGTGCAGGCACAGCTCGTCTATATGTGCAGGTAGGGCAGAACCCCGCCTAAATATTCATCCACTTGAAAACATAGATCAATACTGTAAACTGCCAATAATGTAATTTGTTTTCCCGTAAATGTGTTCAAAATGCTGACATATGTATTCAAAAGCAAGCCTAGTAAGAATACGTTTTTATTCTATTTTAAGTTGTAAAGTATCTGAAAGCTCCGTCACACAGTGTTTGATACAGATATACGAGCATGTGGGGCAGAGAATCTGCTGCCCTCCTGAACTCCACAGCGCCCCTCAGTTTATCCAATGGAAATCTGTGGTCAAATATGGTACTGCAACGAGCCCTCATTGAGACACATTGGGGCAGAAATGAATCTGCCCATAAACGTAGTGCCAACTGCCCAACCAGCGATAACTTTATCATTAGTGCGCGCCAGCAGTGTGACAGATTACGAACATGGCGAGCACTATTGATGAGCGTGTGTTTAACAACGTGTCATTTCTATCGCAAATTCAAGACAAACTGACCATCAAACAACTTTCTGTTTTAAATTTACTGTGATTTAAAACATTATTATCATTATAAAGCATGTGGTTATTTTAGTACTGTGGAAACGTGTAAATGGCACGTAGATAGTTCTGTTTCTCTCCCTTTCCTTCATGGTGTTCTTCAACAACACTTAACATTATAAAATAACATTTGAATTTAGATTTTGATCAGCAACAAGATAAATCGTTCTTATTTAGAATATTAGAATCAACATTATGTTCTAAAGGTGCCATCTTGTGGTGGAATAATGTAACAACACAATGTGTCAGCACGTATGTGTTTGAATAATGTTAAAGTATGTTCTGCCCCATCTATATCTGTGGTCACGAGCCGCTACTGGAAGTGTTACTGAATGATTACTGTATTCATATACTGTGGTATTTACATGGAAGCTTCTTCAGTGAATGTGCGTCTTTTCAAATGTGCTGTCCTGTGTTTGTCTAGTGTTATGAACTATTGTGTATTGTTTAATAACTAATTCATCTCTCTGATTCATTTTACTCTTAATCACGTTTTTCTTCTGAAGTCTTCAAGATGTCATACATTCATAACTCCTTTCATCAAAGAAAATATCAAACAGATTGTGAAGATGTCAGAGACTGCTGGGAATTCTGTTTCCTGAAGGGCAGAAATAACAGATGATCTTCATTTTACTGCATTAATTCTGTTTCTGCAGCATTTGAAGTGCAAATATGAGATATCTACATCACTGCTTCAATAAAGGGAAAAGAAGGATTTCTTGTAATCTGATCAGGTTTAATCGGTAAAACTGATAGATTAATTGACGGATTGATCTCTGACATGACAGGATTTGAGCAGGAGAAACAACTTCACACTCCACAACACTGTAAATCATCAAGTTCTTCTATAATTCAGCAAAAAGGCAATCTGAGATGTTTAGATCCTCTGTAGGTCAACAGTATTTTCATACCATCAGAGGTCACATCCACACAAATCTGTTTAAGTTTAAAAAACGTTTTCAGTTTCCTTACGTCATCATTTTTCAAAGTATTCGGTTAAAGAGAGTGTTTTAAAATCCTCCATTCCAGTGTGGATGAGAGCCGTAAACGTATAAAAGCTCAATCTTAAAGCTCACTGTATTTGAACTTTGGTGCGCAGCAGCAGATGAAACTTCTTCACATGAGTTTGTGTTTCCAGTCTGTTGTGTTTGCATGTGTATGAATGCAAGTCTGACCTCCTGAGACCGCAGCGTATCTGCTGTGTGCATTTTATATTTCCCTTTTTGATTTGTAACTAGTAGCACCTAATAAACAAGCAAAAAAAAAAAAAAAAAAAAAAGAAAATTAAAAATAATAATTCTAGAGCAAATCGTTTTCCTAAAAATGTAGCAGTGTTTGATCGGCTTCTAAATTTAATGAAACTAAAGACATGAACACAACCAAAGACTGTTCAACGGAGCACTTGTATTAAAATTAATGGGAAAAATTGGAACACCAAATATGGCGGAAGTCCCGCCTTACAGGTAAAACAGCCAATCACCTTTCAGATACAGACATCTCCTGTCAATCAACTTGAGAGCACACATATGCATTAGTTGGACCAGCTTGAGAAATAAGTGTTTTTTAGTGTGAACTAAAGATGCTCAATTTATGATATCAGTGTTGTCAGATTTTACTGCTGAGTTGAAATATGTTCTTTGATCATAATCTTGACCAGCTGATTTGGAGATTTCAGTCTTTCTCCATTCATCTGTACTTCTATCCATAGAAAATATCTGCCCGGGAGTGTTCACAAGATGACGCTGAGTGGACGGACGACTTGAAATGGACTTTGATAGTACAGATGTGTTGACTGAGTTAATTTGACTTCAGATATTTACAGATGGACTGTTGCTTGAAGCCGTGAGTGTTGTGGATGTTGTCTGTGGGCTTTCAGAAGCATTTTAATGGCATGAAACACTGAAGTGCACTTTAAGTGTTTGTCTTCAGGTAGTCTTGTGTTCACATGGCTGAATCTTCACTAAAGACATTCACTGCACAAAAACCTTCACATTTCTGGGGTTGAAACCCTCTGTGAAAGCATTTGTGAGTTTGTTTGGAGATGTGTAGAGCGACTGTCCTTCACTGTGTGTTCATGGAAAGTGTGTCAGACTGTAGATTTTGTGAGATTTCACTGTCAGAATGTTTATCATGTGATCCAGCAGCAAGCGTTTATGAAAAGGTCAGTCTTTCATTCACAGTTTGGACCTCCTTTGAGTTCTCAATGATCTAAAGTCTTCTAAATCTTCTCTCAAAGTGGAGCCCCTTCATGCTGTTATGAGCCAATGATGTCACAAAGAATGATTTACAAACAATGATGTCACTGTCTGTGGGCGGGGCTACTGTTCATATGAAAGACTTAATGTTTGTGCTTTGATATGGCAGTATTGAGTGTTCTGAATCTGTTCTGATCAGCTGTCAGTGTGTTGTTTTCCTGACACTCGTGTTTATTAGCAAACAGTCGCCTGCAGCGTGTCGACTCCAGTCCTGCTTGTGTTTGTGCTTTAGAGCGTCATAAATCACTGGAGCCCTTCACTGCATCAACATAAATTACTTATTGATCTACAAATCAACGAATATCCTGCTGTAATATTCTGTCTCCAGTCTGCATATGTTCATGGTTTCCCATTAGAAATGAGAGTTTGTACGAAATTGTACAAAATTCAAGTTGATTGTGTCTTCACTGAGTATGAATGCAAAAATGGGAATTATTTGTAAAATTACTAAATTTGTGATTCCTTTGACTTAAAATAAACATTATGTTCTCACACCAAACAGGATTTTTATCTTAACACTAGGAAGTCCATTTCAAGTCATCCATCCACTCAGCGTCATCTTGTGAACGCTCCCGGGCAGATATTTTCTATGGATAGAAGTACAGATGAATGGAGAAAGACTGAAATCTCCAAATCAGCTGGTCAAGATTATGATCAAAGAACATCTTTCAACTCAGCAGTAAAATCTGACAACACTGATATCATAAATTGAGCATCTTTACCTCAGATTACACCTGGTAATCTGGTTCAGCTAATGCACGTGTGTGTTGATTGACAGGCGATGTCTGTATCTGAAAGGTGATTGGCTGTTTTACATGTAAGGCGGGACTTCCTTTTCTACATCCGCCATATTTGGTGTTACAATTTCTCCCATTCATTTTAATACTCCATCTTGGGCTAAACAGTCTCAGGAGTTCTCCAAAGAGTTCCTTGCTAAGAGTTTTTGCTTTTAACACTTTCAGAAAACTGCTAAGATCTACTTAGAGAGTTTTACTAAGGAATAGGGGGAAATGTTGACCGCGTTGCTATGAGTGACATCACGTTTCTGTCTTAACCTCCTGAGACCCGAGTGTGAGTTTTACATTTCCCTTTTTGATTTATAACTAGTAGCATCTAATAAACAAGCAAATAAAATTTTCTTTTTTTCTCCTAAAAATGTATGTCCTCATATGTGGACAGCGGGACTAAGTTGTGAAATTATAAATAATACTAAGCTATAGAAAGTGTGATTTATGATGTTTGCAGGAGTGTTGATTATTCATGTTTTTGAGATGTCACAGACGTTACATCAGAAATTAGCATAATTAATTCTGATTCAAAGTAATGTCCAGCATCATCCAATCACTGTCAATCATGTTAAAATAAAATGATACATTATAAATTCTGAATCTATGTACTGATCATCATTGTCACATGTCTGTCAAACATGTTGAGTGATCCAAACATCATCTGCAGCCTGAAACTGAACTTTTGATCAGATTTTAGGAGTGAATGCACTTAACTGCATAGAGAGCTATAGGATGCTCCCTTGCTCCCTATTTAGTGAATGACTTAACCTCCAGTGTGCTGTCTGTCTGCACTGGTCTCAGAACAGTTTGAAATGCACCTTATTTTCATCCTAACTCCATATAAAGCCTCTGAAAGCACACATTTATCAGCTTTTTGGATGAACTCATTTATTCTCAATGTGATAATGCACAGTAAATATCGGATATTTTAACTGAAACTGAACATACAGTCCATGATTGTGGTCATTGTGTTTAACAGTGTGCCGTTTCGCGATAAATCAATTACATTTTCAAAATGGCATATCGGATGAAACTAGAGACTCTAATCTTTTGACTCAAACAGGTTTCAGTGTAAAAACTTAATTAGGTTTCTTACCAGATGTAGTTTTGTTGCTGTTTCTCCCAAAGACAAACTCCTCTGTGATTGACACCATGTTGTTTGGTCACATGACTCCTTATGTTGAAAGTTTAACCCTTTACTGACAGCACAGAGTCTCCTGAACTGAGATCAGTCTGTTTAAATTAAATTAAATTTGTATAGTCTATAGCAAAGCCAAAATGTAATGTCCACTTGCTATTTGTCACCAAATATCTGTCTATCTATCTATCTATCTGTCTGTCTGTCTGTCTGTCTGTCTATCTATCTGTCTATCTATCTATCTATCTATCTATCTATATGTCTGTCTATCTATCTATCTATCTATCTATCTGTCTGTCTGTCTGTCTATCTATCTATCTATCTGTCTTTCTGTCTGTCTGTCTGTCTGTCTATCTATCTATCTATCTATATGTCTGTCTATCTGTCTGTCTGTCTGTCTGTCTGTCTATATAAAGGGCATACATGAAGATAAATAGAAAATAGTCTAGTACGCCATGATTAGGATGCAAAATCAACAGGGTCAGTGACCTTATACTGTTCATCAAAAACAACTTGTATGTTTATACTGTGGAATTGTTTTTCCTTTGAGTTAATGAATACATCTTACAGTAATCCTGTGTTGGTGCAATAATATACAACATGTGTCCAGTTGACTGCATCAACCACAACGGGTAACCCCGCGATGGCCACGAATGGCACCTTATTTCTCTGCAGCGAGCGCACATCCACAGGAAAATATACGCTATGAATTGTATGAAACGATGAGCGGTCTGGAGAGAATATATAGTTTGATGAATGATTGTGATGACAGATGAATGAGAAATTCACAATTCATCCACACTAAACAGTTGCATTTTATGTCCATGTAGAGTTGTCAATCCTTTATTTCCAGTGCATTGGGTTGTTTCAGTTTGGACTGATGACAGCAGCAATGCTTCTGATCATTTTAGATTTACTCTTTGGGATTCCTCAGGACGACTTGTAAGTTGTCGTGTGAGTTTAGGAGTTTTAGCATGAAAACACTCCATGAATAACACATAGATATAAAAATGAGTAAGTCCTACAATTAGGAGCAACACGCCTACCATTATTAAGAGCTGCAGCTAAATTTCACTGTTAGGAGCAACTTTTAGCCTTTTTTGTGAATACGAGTCCAGGTCTAGATTGTGCTGACTTGATTGTGTGTTAAAACGTTCACGGTTTTAACGAGAGGAAAAGCAGAATTCAGTCCAGTCGCATTAGTGTTGATATAAAGCTGCAGACTGCAGGCGGACAGCTGAATGAAAACATGCGCTGACCTTTAACTGCAACAGCCTTGAAGAGCCGCAGCTCCACATTGATTTAATGCAGCAGATTTTACTATGATAGATGACACATATAATCACATATATCAACAGAGTCCTGCCGTTTTCAATACATTTATCTTCTAAAGCGACTGAAGCAAAAGCCGTATTGCACACTTCCACATGCACTGATTTTCACAACACTCGATTCTTTATATTGTTTGTCATTCATATTTGAGTTAAAGGTTAAATTGTCAGATGACATTTAATGCAGCAGTTCTGATGTCATTATTGACAGCAAATAAACAAAACTTTGTCATTGCAATTCATCTCATCAATTATTTTGATATTTTCATTTCAGTCTTTAACATCTGTTGTATATTTATTCTTACAGCTCTCATATGTTTATAGATTGGAGTTAATAATGTGACAGACTATTAAACTAGTTTAATCTGACGTTTTAATGTGAAGTGTTTCATTGGAGCTTCATTAGAGGAAAGTGACATCACACCAGCACTGAGTCTCTCTTCACTCGCCATGTTTTCAGGATCATTAGCTCATGCGTCGCTCTTTCTCAGCCAATTACACCCTTGAAAATGAGCACTAGAGGAAGACAGCGGCTGACATCTTCCTCACAAATGCCAGCGTGGTCATTATGAGAAGCGATTTGGAATAAAAACACTCTTTTGCTCTTCTCTTTAATTGAAAGATTTTAAGAACAAGAGAATAATGCTGTCGCCTGCAGAATCACTTTATCTTTCAAAATGTCAAGAACTGAATACTGATTCCAGTTGACTCAGAGAAAGGAGTTTATTTTTAAACTGAACTGATGTAAATGTTTCGTATTTGGTTTATTCATAAAATTCAAGAACTTGACAAACATTTTCATCAATTCTATCGATCGGTTTAATCAGTGGATTCAAGGTTTATATCACCTCACAGACAATCAGCATTCATCTAATTGATTTCTTCAGAAGGGAATAGTTCACCTAGAAATGAAAACTCATTAATCTCATCCTCAGATTCGCCCACAGTCAATGTGTATTGAACTGCTGAAATCATCAGTTGCAATCTGATTGACTGCTACACAACTTTCAGAGGCTGAATCATGAAGCCGGTTTCAGTGGTTAAATAAGTAGTTCACCCAAAAATAAAAATTCTGTCATCATTTACTCACCCTCATGCCATCCCAGATGTGTTTGACTTTCTTTCTTCTGCAGAACACAAATGAAGATTTTTAGAAGAATATTTCAGCTCTGTAGGTCCATACAATGCAAGTGAGACAGAACTTTGAAGCTCATAAAGCACATAAAGGCAGCATAAAAGTGATCCATACGACTCCAGTGGTTTAATCCATGTCTTCTGAAGTGATATGATAGGTGTGGGTCAGAAACAGATCAATATTTAAGTCGTTTTTTACTATAATTTCTCCTCCCTGCTCAGTCAATGTCCACTTTAACTTTCACTTTCTTCTTCTTGTGTTTTTGGTGATTCACATTCTTCGTGCATATCATCCCCTACTGGGCATGGGGAAGAATTTATAGTAAAATTTACTTAAACATTTACATTTAGTCATTTAGCAGACACTTTTATCCAAAACGATTTACAAATGAGACACATACCAAGCCATTTGTCATAGAAAGTTCAACAACATCTACAGTGCCAAGCTTTCAAGGTGGCTGGAGTAGAAAAAGGGGCTAGCGCAGAAGAAAGAGACAGAAGTAATTTTTTTTTTTTTCTGTGTACAGTAAGTGCAAGTTAGTTCAATAGTAAGTGCAATTAGTGTGGGTTGGTTAAGTGCTCGTGGAATAGATGTGTTTTCAGCTGGTT